>NW_019242913.1:191245-226223 GCF_002742605.1 Olea europaea var. sylvestris | reverse complement strand
TGAAGCCCTAGGCATAGGCAGGGGGGATAATAGTGCTGGCATTTTCATTGTTGAGGAGGCAGGATATGTAACAACTAACAACTGTCAGCCAGTTTGGGAGTGATTTTTTTACCGTTATTTCATTATTCCAGCCATTATATTTGACTTCTTCTCTTATAGGTGGATCTCACTTTTCTCCTAACGGTCATAAAATCAATTCTCAAAATCACTCCCAAACAGGCTCTGTGTATGTGCACCAATTAATTCCACGGATCATCCTCCAAAACTTTTTAGTATGAAATGATTAATGATCTTGTTTCTTGATGGTGGCAAGTAATGCATGCAGTGGCGGAGCCACTTAGTGTCCAGTGCAGGCAAATGCCCGCACTGGACTCCAATTTTTTATCTTTTTTTTTTAATTTTTTTTTATTTTAAGCATTGGGTTTTACTTTTATTTATAGTCCAATCAATACACTAATTTACTCCAACTCCAAGTGCACGGTGACATTTTCTAACTCTTTCCCCTCGACAAGAAATTAAAAAATTTCCTTTAATCTACCATCGTTTTGAAATATTTTCAAAGTTCATTTCTTTCTTAAAACACACGTTTCCTTGGACCCTCAAATTTGTAGCAAAAAGTTTTTTGATCATGTGATTTTTCTATTTAATATTAGTGATTATGATTATGCGAATATTGAATATTGGTAATATTTGTGATGGATTCTTAAAATCTTGATTTTTGTCAATTAGTCAAACAATTAGTGATGATTTTCTGGTATTCTACCAATTTGTAAAAAATTGTAATTATTTCCTTATCAATTAGTATTTAATTGTCACTTGTATTTTATTTTAATGTGAAATGTCAATGGAGAGATTCTTTAAAAAAAAATATTTCGTAGAAAATGTTGATGAGGAGATATCGAATAAAATTGGTTTTTGATGTTGCACAACTTGCTACAGATCCTAGAATAAGGAAGAAGATGATAATTTTATTAGTGTTGTCACTATATCTTTTTTAGCATTATTGTAATATCATTAAATCTATAATCGAAAAGTTCGACATTGACTAAATTTTGCCCGCACTAGACAAAATTCTTGGCTCCGCCCCTGAATGCATGGACTGATGGACATCGCCAGTTTAGTAGGTAAATCCAGATCAAAATCACATTGCTCATTTAAGACAACATATATCAAGATTCCTTTTGTTCCCTTCTCCCCAATGTATGTACACCAAGCAAATGAGAGATGAACGCCAACACACAAAGAACGCAGAAAATGGCAGCATCACCTTTGAGATCAAAAGCCCTTCACCATGTCCGTTTCAGTTGGATCACATCCTTCCATCACTCAATTTTACGACTACTTGTCCAAATTAGTAGATTCAGCCCCCCCCCCCCCCCCCCCCCCCCCCCCCCCCCCCCCCCCCCCCCCCCCCTTCATCATTGTCATCAATGAGAGACATAATGAGTTTTCTCCGTAACTTATATGAGAATATTGAAAAGTTGCTTCTGTTGAAGAAATACTGGCTAATGGATTCTTGTGCAACTTCTAAAGATCTTTACTCCCATATAAAGCAACATGTACAGGACCTTCTTTCTGCTCTCAGAAGAAGGGATGCAAATGATTTCTGTGTCTACCTGAAAATGATGATTAAAAAGCCTCTTAAAGTCAATAACAAACACAATTACCAAGCCTTTGACATGAATAATCAACAAGAAAAATGGCGGTTTTGTATTTGTTAAAGGAAGCCGAATCAGTAAGTATGGCCACGCTAGAGTCTCAGTTGGCCTACATGGCCTGGACAAAGGTTGCATCGAGGCAGAGTTGTTGGTCTTTGATATATGCACACCAAGAAAGTATCCAGCCAAGATGAAGTAACAGAATCAAATGAGTTCAGCAAGCTGGATGCTGCCTCGAGCTCACTCATCAGTCAAGCAACGAACATGGAAGAAGATGTAGAAGTTGATCAACTTATGAATCACTTAAAAAAGATGGAATCAACCATTCGAATTCTTGAGGAAGGGCATGAATACCTGTTCTGACGATTGATCAAAGCCCAAGTTTATCTCCTCAACATTCTCAACCGCTAGCACTTGGTACCCAAATTATGTGTGAATGCAAGAGAGAAAAAATGATGATAATTATACAACATGTAGTCATGTGGATGAAAATATTCTTGTATATACCAGTTCATAATCAATTATAAAAGAAACATACAATTTTGCTAGATGACTCTTCCAGTTTATTAATCTTTGTGCCTATTTAACTAATTTGTGGTGAGTCCAAATATTAATATCCAAACTGCTCAGTATCGATAATTATGAATTTGGCTAGACCAGTTTCAAATTTTGCTAGTAGAGGCTAATTTCTATTTTTCACGGATAAGATAAACAAATTATGCAGTAAAATTTAAATTAATTAGAGACATGAAGCAGAAAAATTTATCTCTAGGAACTAATAATGCAGAAATTGAATTGTACAAGGTTGGAAATCAGAAAATTATTTACAACTGAATAACCTGGCATGACACATGCATCAATAAATAATTGAGGCTGTGCTTCGTGGCCGGACTATAAGTAGTTTTGGTGATCTTATGGTCCATTTGGAGGGATAGGAACTCGAAAAAACTTATGGCCCCTCCATGTTGGCATTCCTTACGCACTAGAACTCACCGTTAGGAGGCACAAACCACTAGTCTAGAAAAAGGTTCAACAACTGTTTGTACTCCGATTGTCAAGTCAACTGCTGGACGAAACATGAGTGCAAGAGAGAGAGGAGATTTGGTTAGAGTTAGAAAAACATTACCTTAATGGTGGATGGACTCACCTATATATAGAGAAATAGAAATGGGTCCAGTGGGTTAATAGAACAAGCCCAAGCCCTAGACGAATTTGCTTGATTTAATAGGTCCAATCCAATTAAATAATTGAAGCTGAGTTGGCCATGTGAGACCCCCTCTGTTACTCGTACTATAGATATAACAGTCAGTGGCGGATTCAGGTGGTGGCGAGTTAGGGCGGCCGCCCTAGCTGGATCCGTCGGGATTATTTTATTTATTTATTTATTATTTTTTTTGTGTTAACAATAGATTAAATTTTTATCTTATATCTCTGATAATTGATTTTACTTTCAAACATCCCTTGTAGCTTACTTGGTTAGAGCCAAGCAAATGTTGTGATAAACTTAACTATTATGGTACCTTTTGAATTGTGTTACTAAATTTAACAAAATGATATTTGTTAGGTTTTGACTGGTTTAACGTAAACAATTTTAAAGATACGAATTCACACTCTTCTTTGAATTATACAAAACTTGGCAATAATGTTATTTGATGAGTTCTATTTAGTTTTATAATAGAATTATATATATTCAGTTTGAACAAAATAATTGTTATATTTATACTTTAGGCCTTGTTCGATTCCTTTTTTTTTTAAATACATTTTTTCTTTCTTCTTTTCATCCATACTTTTTCAAAAAAATAATATTATAAGTAAATTCAAAACTTTTCTTTATTTTTAGTTACACGTTCTCCATCAAATCACTATTCAAAAATGTATTTTTTGCAAAAAAATGATATCAAAAGGACTTAATATTTTATTGCGGCCAACGACCGCCCATGCTGACTCAAACTCCTGAATTCGCCCTTGATAACAGTGTGAATGCCATAAACAACCCATCAATTCATGCCCCTGAAGGAGCTGTTATCAGGTCCATTTTGGAAACGATGGGATCCTTCACAGATGTTGCACGTTCTTTGATCCGACGGGTCTTGCAAAGTGAGCAATTTCTCGACTACTTCGAATGGACTGGATATACTCCTAGTTGCATTGTAAAAATTAATGCAGTCAGAAAATAAACAAAATAATCATTGCAAAAAAATTTCAAATAATTCCCACCACATTCTATCAACACGCAACTGAGTGACCTGCTAATGGTATTCCATCTTCAAACATTCTACAACAATATCTACCGAAGCAGAAGAACCTGTGATGATTATAAAATCACAGCAAAATTCATAAAAGACAATCACCATCAAGAAGGCTAATTTACAATCGCATAATGCCGCCAAGAATAAAAGAAATGATAAAATTATCTACCTTCTTCCTTACAAGTTCTCAGAAGGCAAACAACCGAAACTTTTTATGTAAAACAAATCCATAGAAGGTTGATCAATCCAAAATCTTTACCAACATTCCCTAACATATTTCACACTATTATAACCAACCACTTAAAAGTACAGTAGATAGCCAGTTGTCCATCGCCAACCAATGCAAATGCTCAATCATTTAAAAAAAGAGCAAAAACTTCTAAGAAATTACAAAATGTTTTTTTACCAAAGCATAGCTTTGAATGGAAATGACTCAAATGCTCAGTCTCTTCAATATTATTATCATGTAGTTAAACAGGTTGAGCTTTCAGGCGTAACTTTTCGACTTCAATTCATTTGAACGTATACAGATTTACGTATCACCGGCCAAGCAACTCCAGAGTTGAAAAATATAAAGATTTCACAGTTTTACTCATCAGAACCTTGACTTTACAAATACTAAAACAGCTACTTTCCAGCAAAACATGAGAAAATGTAACGCTTGTTTCTTATAGCAGCATCTGTAAAAAAGTATTGTTACTATTGGAAGTCTAGAAAAAGAGGAGTTCCAAAATTATATTTTGACTACATTTAGTTTTTGTTGTTTGTGTCAATTTTAGATTTCAATTTGCCTTTGCAGATCAGGGGACAGGCAGGGCACCTGAGATCTTGCTAAGAAAACTTCATCCATGAAAAGATCATTTTAAAGTGTATGCCGTAGGAAGCTATTGTGTGAAGCCCTCAATTTATTATGAATAAATTAATGTTTTTACATGTTTAGTCCGGTGTGAAACAAAAAATTCACATTTTTACTAATTCTATATTGAAGCCATAATTTGCGAAATGTGTTCTGTAACCTCAACAACTACATGACAATAAATTTTCCCTCGTCTCAAGTGGAAGGAAGTGATAAGATAATGAACATCTATCAGCAGCCATGGGCAAAAGCAGAGCTTCCTCAACATCTTTGGTTGCGTTCTTTTGGATCAAAGAAATGGCATAATCCAAAAATACATCATCATAGAGACAATGTGATTGGTCCATCACTTGGTAGTCCAACTCTTCTTCTGACATTATGAGTAGCTCCCTCAACAAGTGATTGTTGAGATAGGCTATGAGGAAAGCATATCGTTGTTTATCAGTCGTATATACAATAAGATGGCCTTTTTCAGCCAAAGAAGGTAAAATGCTATAGGTACAAAATGCTATAGGTATTAGCTTCCTCGTTCTCTCTTGGAATTGTAATCCATTTTCTTCCAAGGGCTTCCAGTCTTTGCCACTTCCTTTCCATCTTTATAAGTTTTCTCTAACTAATATGATGGTTTTGTAAAGCAAAGAGGAAGAGAGAGAGAGAATTTTCTGGGAAAAAATATCAGTACATAAAACCCCATGACCTGCTGCCATTATATATATATATATTACAAAAGCTTACTACCTTGCTTCTAGTCAACAACTTCCTACCAACTACAACCTTACCTGTTGACAGAATAAACCATGTTGTGATAGTGTTAATGTGATGTCCATTTTGCTGTCCACACTTTCTGTGTATTGCTTATGTATTAGTTTAATTATAATGTCAATCATAATAGCTTCTTAAACTATCAAATGGTGGTAGTAGTTGGTAAGAAGTGGTTGGCCAAAGCATGGTGACAATATCCTTTTGTATCTTATATAATATATGATGTGTAATGAAAGAATGATTTTTGCCCTGCCTCTTTTTGCCTCTGTGATTTCAATTTCTCCTTCCTCTTTGTATCAAGTATTGTACAACAGTGGTATCAGAGCAAAAGGATCTTAGAGAAAAAGACAAGGTTGTGAGACAGAAAAAGAGAGAAAACAAGTGAGGAAACTTCTACCAAAACCTTCACCATATCAGCCGAAAAAATCAGACCTGAGAGGGATGGCTTCAAGTGGTTTTTCAGCTCCATTACCATCTGTGTTTACAGGAGAAAATTATGACTTTTGGGTAGCAAACATGAAGGCATACCTGAGAGCATATGACCTGTGGGAAATCACAGAAATAGGTATTGAACCACTACCTTTAAGGGCAAATCCTACCATAGCTCAGTTGAAGCAACATAGTGAGGAGGTAGCAAAGTAATTCAAGGCTTTGTCTTGCATCTAATCTGCAGTTTCTGATGCGATTTTCACCAGAATAATAACTTGTGAGACGGCCAAGGAAGCTTGGGATAGATTACAAGAAGAGTTCAGGGGAAATGCAAGAACAAGGCAGATGCAGGTTTTAAACTTAAGAAGGGAGTATGAAACCTTGAAGATGAAGGACTCAGAAGCTGTTAAAGAATATGCTGACAGGCTGATGAAGGTGGTAAATAAAATAAGGCTTTTGGGAGATGACTTACCTGACAAGAGGATTGTAGAGAAAATTTTGATCAGCTTGCCAGAAAAATTTGAGGCAAAGATCTCCTCACTTGAAGATTCTAGAGATCTGTCTTCTATAACTTTATCAAAGTTGGTTAATGCCTTGCAAGCTACTGAGCAAAGAAGACTATTAAGGCAGGAAGAACAGGTTGAAGGTGCCTTATTTGTCATAGGAAAATATAAAGCTCAAACAAGTTATGGAGTGAAGAAGCAACCACATGAAAAAAAGAAGGTTGAATTCAACAAGAATGCTGGTAAGAGTGATGATTATCCTCCCTGTCCTCATTGCAAAAAAATCAGGTCACTCTCCAAAATGGTGTTGGTACAGACCAGATGTTCAATGCAGAGCATGTAAGGAGTTTGGACATGTTCAAAAAGTGTGCAAAAGCTGGAAGGAGAAGTCATTACAGTAGCAAGTACAAGTTGCTGAAAATCAGCAACCAAACCTGAATGAAGAGCATCTATTTACAGCTACAAATCATAAGATGAGTAGTGAAATTGGAACTTGGCTACTGGACAGTGGTTGCACACATCATATGGCTTTAGATTTAAGCATCTTTGTTGAGTTAAATAATACATACAAATCAAATGTGAAGGTAGGAAATGGTGATTATGTGAAAGTAGAAGGAATTGGTGTGATTGCTGTGAGAACTTCAACAGGTACCAAACATATTCCCGATGTACTTTATGTGCCAGATATTGATCAAAATTTAGTAAGTGTGGGTCAATTGATTGAGAAAAATTATACTTTGGTATTTAAGGATAGTGGTTGCACTATATTTGATCCAAGTGGAAATGAATTAATGATAGTAGAAATGAAGCAAAGAAGCTTCCCTTTAGAATGGAAAAATTTGACCTCTCATGCATACTCCTGTACTGATGTGAAGTCTTCACTTTGGCACAAACGGTTTGGTCATGCAAATTTCACTTCACTTAAACAAATGCATAAGATGGAACTTGTTGAAAATTTGCTTGACATATGTGATGATAGTTGTGTATGTGATATCTGTCAACTTGGAAAGCAAACAAGACTACCATTTCCTAAAAATCAGTCAAGAAGAGCCTTAAAAAAGCTGGAATTAATCCACTCTGATGTTTGCGGTCCAATGAGAACACAAACACTAAATGGCAGTAGATATTTTATACTCTTTATTGATGATTTAACAAGGATGTGTTGGGTGTATTTCTTGAAAATGAAGTCTGAGGTTGCTGGTGTATTTCAAAAGTTCAAAAATCTGGTGGAAAATGAGAGTAAATGCAAGATTAAAGCCATCAGGACATATAATGGAACTGAATACAAGAATGATCATTTTGACAAGTTTTGTGATGCTGTGGGGATCAAACATCAGTTGACAATGCCATATTCACCACAACAAAATGGAGTTTGTGAAAGGAAGAATAGGACGGTGATGAAAATGGCAAGATGTTTGATGCTTGAGAAGAAGATTCCAAAGGAGTTTTGGGCTGAAGCTGTGAATACAGCAACCTATCTTCTGAACAGATTACCAACAAAAGCCTTGAACAAGCTAACTCCTTTTGAAGCTTGGTATGGAGTTAGGCCAAATGTCTCACATTTGAAGGTGTTTGGGAGTATATGTTATACTCATATGCCTGATGTAAAAAGGGATAAATTGAGTCCAAAGGCAGAGCTTGGAGTTTTAGTTGGTTATTGTGACAATGCTAAAGGATATAGAGTCTATAATCCTCAAACCAAGAAGATGATGTCCAGCAGGGATATCAAGGTGGATGAAAATTCTTCATGGAATTGGGAAGCAAGTACCTTGGATAAACTTCAAGTTCCAATGTTGGTAACTCAAGAAAATGAAGACATCATCAATGAAGATGAACCTAAACAAGACAGTGACTCAGAAAATGAAGTGCTAAGGACCAGGTCTCTTGCTGATGTTTACGCTAGATGTAATTCAGCCGTGTTAGAGCCTTCAAACTTCAATGAGGCAATGAATTCACTTGGTTGGATGGCTGCAATGAAGAAGGAGCTTAATATGATTGAAAAGAATGAAACTTGGGTGCTAGTTGATAGACCAAAAAAAAAATAAAAATGTGATTGGTGTTAAATGGGTGTACAAGACCAAAGTGAACTTTGATGGATCTGTCAACAAGCTCAAAGCCAGATTAGTTGTAAAGGGTTATGCTCAACAATATGGTATTGATTACACAGACACATTTGCTCCTGTGGCCAGGTATGAAACCATCAGATTATTGCTTGCAATTGCTGCTCAAAGTGGTTGGAAAATTCATCAATTGGATGTGAAGTCTGCCTTCCTAAATGGTTACCTAAATGAAGAAATTTTCATTGAGCAACCTGAAGGCTTCTTGGTGGAAAGAAATGAAGATAAGGTGTATCTTTTGAAGAAGGCATTATATGGCTTGAAGCAGGCTCCAAGAGCTTGGTACAGCAGGGTTGATGAGCATTTGAGCTGTCTTTGTTTTGTGAAAAGTGTCAATGAGCAAACCTTATACATTAAGCAAGTGGAGGAAGAATCAATCATTATCTCTCTGTATGTTGATGATCTTCTAATAACCGACAGCAATGAACATTTAATTGACAAAGTAAAAGCTGAAATGATGTTGGCATTTGAGATGACTGATTTGGGGAAAATGAAATACTTTCTTGGAATGGAAGTGAATCAATCACAAGAAGGTATTTTTATCTGTCAAAGGAGGTATGCTAAAGAAATTTTGAAGAAATTCAGTATGGAAAATTGCAAGCTGGTAAAGACTCCCTTGGTTCAAAATTTGAAGCTAGTAAAAGATGATGAGAGTCCAAAAGTAGATGAGAAAGTGTATAGAAGTTTGGTTGGAAACTTGCTGTATTTAACCATTACCAGACCAGACATCATGTATGCTACAAATTTGCTCTCACGATTTAGACAAGAGCCAAGTGTTTTGCATTTTCAAGCTGCAAAAAGAGTGCTCAGATACATCAAAGGAACAACAGACATGGGAATCTGGTATAGGAAGACAGAAATGTTGGAGTTAATTGGTTATACAGATAGTGATTAGGCCGGATCATTGGATGATATGAAGAGCACCTCTGGATATACATTTTACTTAGGATCAAATATAATTTGCTGGAACTCCATGAAGTAAAAGACCGTGGCTCAATCAACAGCAGAATCATAATATGTGGCTGTATCAAAAGCTACCAATCAGGCCGTTTGGTTGAGGAAAGTGCTGGATGATTTGTATGTTAATCAAGCTGATACAACAGTTATTTTCTGTGATAACCAATCAGCTGTTGCAATGGTTAAAAATCCGGTGTTTCATGGAAGAACAAAGCACATCAAGATCAAGTATCATGCAATTAGGGAAGCACAAGAGAATGGAGAAGTGAGGATAATGCATTGCAAGTCTGATGAACAATATGCTGATATTTTTACCAAGTCTTTAACTAAAGAAAGGTTCGAAACACTTAGGAAAAATCTTTATGTTTCCAGCCAAAGTGCCAAGGAGGAATGTTAATGTGATGTCACTTTTGCTGTCCACAGTTTCTGTGTATCGCTTATGTATTAGTTTAATTATAATGTCAATCATAATAGCTTCTTAAACTATCAAATGGTGGTAGTAGTTGGTAAGAAGTGGTTGGCCAAAGCATGGTGACAATATCCTTTTGTATCTTATATAATAAATGATGTGTAATGAAAGAATGACTTTTGCCCTGCCTCTTTTTGCCTCTGTGATTTCAATTTCTTCTTCCTCTTTGTATCAAGTATTGTACAATAGATAGTCATTTTAATCACCAAAAATAAACATTACAACTGATTATAATACATATAATTGCTACAAAATATGACAGCAAAAATGACAATAGATGTCAATACTCCTCCTTGACATTTTTGCTGGAAACACCAAGGTTTTTTCTTAATGTTTCAAACTTTCCTTTGGACAAGGACTTGGTAAGTATGTCAGCTTATTGATCTTCAGCTTTGCAGTGTACCAGCTTCACTTCATGATTTTTCTTGTGCTTCTCTGATTGCATAATACCTGATCTTAATGTGTTTTGTTCTTCCATGGAACACCAGATTTTTTACCATGGCTACAGCTGATTGATTGTCACAAAAAATGATAGTTGCATCAGTTTGTTTAGCATCCTAATCCTCCAGCATTTTCCTTAGCCAAATAGCTTGATTAGTGGCCTCTGATGCAGCTATATACTCTGCTTCTGCTGTTGATTGTGTAATACCCCGAACTTCACATTCTACATTTGGCCAATATGATTCATGCATTCCATGCTAATTACATTGTCATTTGTATCAATTTCCTGATTGCCTTCTATTAAAACAATGCATTTGATCATCAAGGCTTTAAAATCTTTACATGGTGATAACCTTCGACTCTTCGATCTAGGTGGTGAATTTATATTGAGCTATGATAGAAAGTTAGATTAACTAAATGTTAGAGATCGGCTTGGTAAGTAATGTAATATTTGAAAGGCCGAAAATTTGTATCAACGAGGGTTCAAGCTTTCCATTCGGCTAATCGAGGTCACCTTAAAACCTAGATAGGTAATTCACATATTTGGGACATGAGCGATGAAGTGACATTATCACAACGTAATAATATATGTCTTATATCTTATACGACATTATAAATATTGAGGTGCGAATTGTTGAAATCTGTTGAGAATCGGGTAAGAAATTAAATGAACAACTGAGGAATTAGATCTATAAAGTACTTTGGGATCTTAATGGAAGTGAAATAGATTGTAAGAACATCAAAATAAACGAATGACACTTGATTTATACCTGCAAGGATAGATGTAAAATCAGAATTTAATCAAAGGAGACAACACCTACTTAACATGTGACGACTTCCCACTTTAACCTCTAATTCCTTCGACCTTAAGCCTCCAACACGTCCTATAAGTCCTTAGAACTTTACACAAGATATTTATAACTCTTCTAAGTCACATATGGCTCCATGTGGTGCAAGGGAGAAGTCAAAGTTGGCTGCAAGAAGCCACCTCCTACTTGGACAGCTCATGCTAGGGGATTTTCACTTTAATATATAATTGCTTCAACCCTAAGGCATAAATTTCGTGTCTAATCCCCAAGGACTTAATATAGGATGAATATATATCTTAAATATCATAAATGAACACAAAAATAATGGTAGAAAAGTCAAGTATTGCAGCCAAGAAGACAGCTCCTGCTTAGTGACTCACCTTGATTGCTTGAGGTGGCTGCAGCCCATGATATTCTTAATCCTTAAGTAATATGCACGACTTCAACTATTTAAAGACCACTCATTTACCTCTTAGATAATATATTAGCTCCCTTAACTCGTCCCTAAGTGATTCCAAGTGAAAAGAGGGTGAAACAGCCAAAGAGAATTAGAAACAAGAAGCTGGAATTTCTGAACAGCTTTGTTACTCCACAGTTTTGAGGTTTGTTTCTATTATTTCTTAAGGGGTTTATGATTTCTTAAACATCTGAACTTGTTTGTAATTAAGTTGGAGTGTTGTTAATGATGTTATGATGCATAAATAGGGGTAATTAATTGCAAGAATTTGAAAGAAAGTAATCTGGACAGAGATGAGGAATTGCTGGATTGAGTGATTTATACCTTGATTTTGGGATGATACTTAGTGTTTAACTTATATATGTCAATATGAACGTTTTTATATGTAAGTAGGGAGTGTAGAAATGATTTTAATGGCCTAAAATTCTGTTGGTATCATAATAATAAAATGGAAACCGAAAACAGTCAAAGGGAAAAACTGCCTGATTTTGTGTAGTGGAAAATGGACTGTTTTTGAAGCTCCAAACACTTCATTTGTCACAATGTTATGATCTGATTATCTTCACATTTATGTTATAGGTGTGTGGTAAAAGTTTGGGAACCGTTAAATGTAGGTAAGGACATGAAAAAGAATTTGAAAAATGAGTAGACGGTGATGGAATCCTAGAAAACAGATTCTGTCCATTTGGGTATTTAATGTTATTTCAAAATTTAGATGTCCCCTAATGAGCTCTTGGGCCTAGAAAATATATCCTAAGGAATACTAGGTTGTCGAAAACAATTGGATGACGTTGACGTTCATAATTGGACTCGAGAGATAGCGAGACTTATGGAATTAGTTTGTAATGCCATCGGTAACTTGAAATAATGATTTTGTCTAAATTATTTTGGCGTAAATGGACGTATTTTGGGATTGTGTGTGTTAAGATTATTAAATGAAGGATTGTATTTAATATTAGATGATAATACATGCGACTTTTCGACGTTGAGCGAAAAGGGGAATTGATACACACTGCATAGGAGCTTACACACATAAAGGCGAAAGGTAAGTGAAAATCCATTTACAACTACGATGCAAGAACCTAGTATATGTGACATAGTAATGTTGAGATATCTACATAACTTTGATAAGAGGCTTATAGCACATCATATGGTGGTTACGATCATTGAGTATGAGGTTGCTTAACCTATAGACAGCGATTTACATTGAATATGTCATTCATGAGCATTTTCATATGCATGCACGACATGTGATTATGGTTGAAAATCCTGCATGCGAAACATGATTTCAAAGTGAGTTTTCTTTATAAATGTTTTATTGACCACTACTAGGGCACCGAGGCATGTGAGGCATGCTTATGTGATATGTTTGACATTGCGGGTGTTACTTCCTGGGTGATTGCAAAGGTAGATAGGGGATGGGCCTTTGGTGATCACGGGAGGGCGGACCACTCGACTGTGCCCTTGTTATGATTATTGGCACTGTCGGGTGGGAGACTTCTTGGGTGATCATAGGGGTAGTTAGGGGATGGGCCTCTAGTGGTCACGAGAGGATGGTCCACTCGTCGGTGTCGATTTCATATTGGCCATTTGATTATTGATATTGATATTATGCAGAACTCTATCCGGTGCATAGTAGGTGGGTCAAGGGCCCAATGAAATGAAAGATTTCAAGTGAAATGATTTCTAGTCGACTTTGACGAATATTGAAATATGATACTTTTTATCGTGATATTTAAAGTAAATGGCATGGTGTCATATGTCGTTATTACTCATGTTCAGGACATGCATGATTTTGCTTACTAAGCATTGGCTTATATAGTTCTTGCATTGTAGGTGAATATGGAACTACATAGAGAGTATGGCTAGCTGTGGAGCTCCTACAGGATTCCAGAGTTCGATGTACATGGATGACGACCTGTAGGGTTATTTTGTAGGCTGCCATCTGTAGGGTTATATTTTGGAATCCTATGTAGTGTACTTTTTGAATGGCCTGTAGACATGTTTATAAGCTCTGAATATATATGTTGGATTATGGCGTTATGATTTTGGGTTTCGATATATTATATGATCGTGTCACAGGTGATTAGAAGTTAACAAACTCAAAAAAAATATATATATGTAAAATTCTATGTCTAGGTTGTGTATAGATATCAATATTAATTTGGGTGTGTGACAGATTGAGCTACCATTTTTTGCTTCATTGTGTTCCAGCAAACTAGACTTGATCCCAAATAAAAAGCATATCCAGAGATGCTTTTCATATCATCAAAAGATCTGGCCCAATCACTGTAGTATAACCAACTAAATCCATGATTTCTGACTTTCTAAACCAGATTCCCATTTCAGCATTCCCTCTGATGTATCTCAGGACCCTCTTTGCAGCTTGGAAATGTAACTCACTTGGTTCTTGTCTAAATCTGGAACGCAAATTTATAGCAAAAGTGATGTCTGGTCTTGTGATTGTCAAATACATTAGGCGTCCAACCAAACTTCTAGAAACCTTTTCATCAGTCTTCTTGTTTCCATCATCCTTTACCAGCTTTAAGTTTTGAACTAGAGGAGTACTTACTGGTTTGCAATTTTTCATGCTGAATATCTTCAAAATTTCCTTGGCATACCTCCTTTGACAGATAAAAATACCATCTTGTGACTGGTTTATTTCCATTCCCAGAAAATATATCATCTCTCCTAAATCTGTCATTTCAAATGCCTTCATCATTTCAGCCTTTGCTTTGTCAATTAAGACCTTGCTACTGTCAATTATTAAAAGGTCATCTACATACAGGGAAATGATGATTGACTCCTCTTCCAACTTCTTTATGTACAAGGTTTGCTCATTAACATTTCTTACAAACCCCAGGCAGCTCAAATGTTCATCAATCCGACTATACCAAGCTCTTGGAGCTTGCTTCAAACCATAGAAGGCTTTCTTCAATAGATACACCTTGTCTTCTTCTCCAACCACCTGAAAACCATCTGGTTGATCAACATAAATTTTCTCATTTAACGAACCATTTAAGAAAGCTGACTTAACATCCAATCGATGGATTTTCCAGCTTCTTTGAGCAGCAATGGCCAGCAACAATCTGATGGTTTCCTACCTTGCGAACACTATATTGCTGAGCATAACCCTTTTCAACTAATCTGGCTTTTAGCTTGTTAATCAAACCATCATGATTTAATTTAGTTTTGAACACCCATTTAACTCCTATCACATTCTTATCCTTTGGTCTATCAACAAGCACCCAAGTCTCATTCTTTTCAATCATATTCAGCTCCTCCTTCATTGCATTCATCCACCCTTTTGAATTTATAGCTTCATGGAAGTTTGAAGGCTCCATCATGGCTGAATTACATCTGGCATATACATCAGCAAGAGGCCTGGTTCTTAGCACTTCATTTTTTCAGGCAGAATCACTGTCATGTTCAGGTTCATCCTCATTTATGGTGTCTTCATTTTCTTGAGTTACCAACCTTGGAATTTGAATTTTATCAATGGTACTTGCTTCCCAATTCCATGAAGATTCTTCATCCACTTTAATATCCCTGCTCGATATGATTTTCTTGGTTTGTGGATTGCATACTCTAAACCCCTTAGCATTGCCACAATATCCAACCAAAATACCAATCTCTAGCTTTTGACTCAACTTATCCCTCTTTATATTTGGAATATGAGTGAAACATATGCTTCCAAATACTTTCAAATGAGCAACATCAGGTTTTACTCCATACCATGCTTCAAAGGGTATCTTTTTATCCAAGGCTTTTGTAGGTAATCTATACACAGTTGTGTTTACAGCTTCAGCCCAGAATTCCTTTGGCACATTCTTCTCAAGCATCAAACACTAGCCATCTCCATTACTGTCCTATTTTTCCTTTCATAAACACCATTTTGCTAAGGAGAATAAGGTACGGTCAGCTGGTGTTTGATTCCCATATCATCACAAAATTTGTCAAACTGGTTACAGCAATATTCGGTACCATTGTCTGATCTAATAGTCTTGATTTTACAGCCACTTTCATTTTCCACAAGGTTCTTAAATTTTTGGAACACATCTGCAACCTCTGATTTTATTTTCAAAAAATACACCCAACACATTCTTGTCAAATCATCTATAAAAAGCACAAAATATTTGCTACCATTGAGTGTTGGAGTTCTCATTGGACCACACACATCAGAGTAGATTAATTCCAGCTTTTTGTGGATCTTCTTGACTGGTTTTTTGGAAATGGAAGTTTGGTTTGTTTTCCAAGTTGACATATATTACAAACACAGCCATTATCACATATATCTGGCATGTTTTCAACTAGCTCCAACTTGTTTAATCGCTTGAGTAAAGTGAAATTAGCATGTCCAAACCGTTTATGCCAAAATGAAGAATCAATCACTAAACTGACCAGTGCCTGATTGGTTACATTTTTCCATTGAAAAGGAAAACTTCTGTGTTTCATATCAACGGTCATCAATTCTTGATTATGTGTGTCCAATATAGTACAACCTTTGTCTTTAAATATCAAAGTGTAACATCTCTCAATCAATTGGCCCACACTAATCAAGTTTTGATCAATATCAGGAACATAAAGAACATCAGTTATGTATTCGGTACCTGATAGAGTTTGCATAGCAATCATCCCAACTCCTTTCACTTCCACATGCTCTCCATTACCAACTTTAACACTTGATGTGTATGCATCATTTAGTTCAACAAAGCTATTGGAATTTGGAGTCATGAGATGAGTGCATCCACTATCCAGCAACCAAGTTTCAACACTACTGCAGGCCTTAAAATTGATAGTTGAAAATAGATGTTATTCCTGATGTTGTTGCTGATTTTCAGCCATCTGTGCTTGAGGCTTTGTTTGCTTTTCTTCCAAATTTTGACACACTTTTTGAACATGTCCAAATTGCTTACAACTTCGGCATTGAACATCAGGTTGATACCATCACCATTTTGGAGAGTGTCCTAATTTTTTGCAATGAACACATGGAGGATAAACTCTACTTTTTCCAGCAGTCTTATAGTTTTCCACCTTCTTCTTTTCATCTTGGTGCTTTCTTACACCAAAACTTGTTTGAGCTTTATGTTTTTCTTTAACAAACAAGGCTTCTTCTACCTATTCTTCCTGTCTCATTAGCCTACTTTGCTCAATAGCTTGCAAGGAATTAACCAACTCAAACAAGGTTATAGAGGACAAATCTCTAGAGTCTTCAAGAGAAGAGATTTTTACCTCAAATTTTTCTGGCAAACTGATCAACACCTTCTCCACAACTCTTCTGTCAGGTAAGTCATCTCCCAACAGCCTTATTTGATTCACCACTTTCATCAGCCTATCAGAATATTCTTTGACAGATTCTGAGTCTTTCATCTTTAAGGTTTCATACTCCCTTCTTAAATTTAAAACTTGCATTTGCCTTGTTCTTGCATTGCCTCTAAACTCTTCTTGCAATCTGTCCCAGGCATCCTTTGCTATTTCACAAGTCATAATTCTGGTGAATATTGCATCAGACACGATAGATTGGATGCAAGACAAAGCCTTGAACTTTTTTGCAACCTCCTCACTATGTTGCTTCAATTGAGCAATAGTAGGATTTGCTCTAAGAGGTGGTGGATCACTTCTTGTCTCTGTTATTTTCCACAGGTCATATGCTTTCAGGTAAGCCTTCATTTTTCCTGCCCAAAAGTCATAATTTTCACCTGTAAACACAAAAGGTAATGGAGCTAAAAAACCACTTGAAGCCATCGCTCTCAGGTCTGATTTTTCTAGCTGATATGGTGAAGGTTTTGGTAGAAGTTCCTCACTTGTTTTCTCTCTTTTTCTGTCTCACAACCTTTCATTTTCCTCTAAGATCCTTTTGCTCTGATACCATTGATTGTTTTGTAAAGTAAAGAAGAAGAGAAAGACAGAATTTTCTGGGAAAAAATATCAGTACATAAAGCCCCATGACCTGTTGCCATATATATATATATATATATACCTGTTGATAGAATAAACCATGCTGTGATAGTCATTTTAATCACCAAAAATAAATATTACAACTGATTATAATACATATAATTGCTACAAAATATGACAGCAAAAATGAAAATAGATGTTAATATAATCTCTTGATTTTCAACGAAAATTTGAGGGAGGGATACTTTTTTATCTTGAAAACACTTGAAAGATGCTGTGTTGGTAAATGGTTAGAGCTTAAATATATAGGCAGGGGACATTCCATTAAATGTAGTTTTCTGAGGTGGAATCCATGGGTGCAAGCCCATGTGAAGTTTGAGGAAGAGAGGATTGGAGGATGGCATTGATGGTTTACTGTTAGATTTTTGAGCCTTTTCCTTATGTTAACTTGTATGTGTTGCAAATGAAATACACAAGAGGAAATTCAGTACTCAATTAATCTAATTCTATGTCAGATGGTTTAAAGATAATGATTGTTTGTTTGTGTAAGGGACAGAAATCTTCAATCACCAGGGTATTATACAAGCTCAGTTACCAAAACCCAAATCAATACCAAATGCCAAATGAACCAAGAACACTACAAAGGTTTACCTACGGTTGATAGACCTTAAGCCACTTAGAGACCACCACAAAGAAGGAATAATATCACCAAGATAATCACCACAAAGGAAATGGGTAGAAGGCTATAGAGTTTTGGCCTAGAAGAGAACACGCAGAGAAGAGAAGAAGGACAACAAGTCTCTTGAGGCGTGCAAGACCAAGTGAATATATATTGGGCCAAGTATCAAATAAGGTAAGTAAATTAGGACTAGGTAATGGGTCATGGCCAAATAATAATTAAGCAGAACATAGAATGGGCCTCAAGTGTTGCTAGCCATCCAAGCAAGTAGAAACTTGGCCCACGAGTAACACAATATAATTGGTTGCTTCAAACGGTCCAATCATTTCTTAGGTTAGGTCGTTCTAATTTTTGGTATTGATATATCGTTCAGTCATATTACAAAAGTCGACTGATAAATAATAACTAGTTTACATCATTACTCGGGAGATCGTTTGACAACAATATGTCAAACAACCTCTACCTTGGTGTCAAAAGACTTGCAAAAAGAAAATGTTTTCCGTTAGTGACACCTCTAATAGAAAATCGATAAAATTGAGAATCATTTACCTGTACCAATGTTTAGAAGATCCTTGAAGCTTCTAAACTTTAGCAATTGCAGCATTTTCGTGCTCATATCTGAAAGGTTGTATTGTGTGTGGACCTTTTCGAGTCTTACCACGTCTTGAGATAATATATCTCTTATAAAGTGTAATCTAACAACAATGTGTTTAGTGCGTTCGTAAAAAACAGGGTTCTTGCATAAAATGTATAGACAACTGGCTATCAGAACACACTACCACATAATCATTCAAGAGACATAGTTGATGAAGTAAACCTCTATGCCATAGAGCCTCTTTAATTGCTTCAGTGGTAGCAATATAATATGACTCTATAGTGGATAGTGGAACAATGTATTATAACTGTGATTTTCAACTAACACATGAATTAGATGAGTTAAACACATAAGAGGAGGTTGATTTTCTACCATCTCTATCTCCCGCATAGTCAGCATCTATAAAACCCTTCAATTTAACACTTTCCTTATTAGCACTAAACTTTAGACCTACGTCACTCATACCCTTCAACCACCTTAATAGCCACTTTAATGCTTCCCAATGTTCAGGACCCGGATTAGACATGTACCTATTAAGAGTACTAACTGCAAAACCTAAATTCGGTCTAGTACAAACCATCAAATACATTATGGAACCAATCACATTAGAATACAGAATTCTATTCTACTTTACGTTCATTGCAAGGAGATTGTTCTATAAATAAAACAAAATGATTAGCAAGAGGCAACTTGACAGGTTTACAATCATTCATATTAAATTTCTTCAACACCTTAGATATATATGGAGATTGATGCAAAAATAAGACAAAATTTGACATATCTCTTTCTATTTCCATACTTAGAATTCTCTTACCCTTTCCTAGGTCTTTCATGTCAAGTTCACCACTTAGCTTTGTTTTTATATTGTTTACCAACTTAGGAGATGAACCAGTTAAAAGCACAGCATCCACATAAAGCAATAAAAATAAATAATTATTATCAGTCTCGTTGTATTGAAAATATAAACATCGGTCAAATTTATTTCTTTAGAACCTTATAGTGAATACAAAGGAATCAAACCTCTTATACCACTGTCTAGGTAACTGTTTTAAGCCAACAATGATCTTTTTAGAAAACACACATAATCAGGTTTTGATTTGTCCTTAAAGTCTTTTGGTTGATTCATAAAGATTATTTCGTTAAGTTCATCATGTAAGAAGGCAATTTTTACATCAAGTTGCTCAAATTCCCAGTCAAAATGGGCAACCAATGCAAGCATAACCGTAACAGTAGTGCACTTAACAACTGATGAGAGAATTTCATTATAATCAACGTCCTCCTTCTGTGTGTGACCCTTAGCCACTAACCTAGCCTTAAACCTTAAGGGTTCCAAGATATTGGTACCTTCCTTAACCTTAAAGACAGATTTTCAATCGACGATCGATTTATTCTTAAGTCTAGATACTAGCTCTCAAGTCTGATTATTTTCCAGAGAACTAATCTCTTCTTTCATTACTTTAAGCCACTCATTAGATTGATCACTACCCATCGCCTCTTCAAAGGTTTTTGGCTCTCTATCAACTAATTCTTCGTAACTAGCATGGGTGAAAGCTAACTCAGATTCAAAACCAAACCTCCTAGTTTCTCTTGTTTGTCTCATCTCTCTATCCCTAACTAAATTGTAATTAGCTAAAGGATTTACATCTTCTTGATGCTTTTCTATCACTACTTCATTACTATTTCCTGAATCTAAATCTCCACCTCATTTAGAGTAGTAGGGTTAGATGTGCTAAGTTTTCCTAACTCTTCCTTAAACCAATCTCTCTTTTTACCTGATTTAGTTTCACTCACACGTTCGGTTTTCCCTTTAAGATAAGGCATTTTACTCTCGTTAAATGTGACATTTCTACTTACGATGATCTTAACCCCCTTTTGGTTTCTATCCTATAACCTATAACCCTTAACAGCTTCGGGGTATCCTAGAAAGACACACTTTCAAGCTCTAGGTTCAAACTTTCCCTCACTTTGATGAGAAAAAGCACCACAGCCAAAAGTTCTAAGTATAGAGTAATCACTCATTTTACTATTTAATGTAGCAGATGGAGTCAACTTAATCAAATAACAAGCAATTATAATAGTTTCACCCCAAAACGATGTAGGGACACCAGAACTTAACATCATGCAATGTACTTTATCAAGTATTGTCTTATTCATCCTTTTCGCTACCCTATTTTGTTGGGGAGTGTAAGGAACCGTCTTATGTCTTGTTATTCCATTTTCTTTATACATACTATCAAATTCAGTGTTGTAAAATTCTAGACCGTTATCTATCCTTAAAAATTTGATTCTTTTGCTAGTTTGGTCCTTAATAGAAACTAATACACCCTTAATCATTTTTAGTATACCATTTCCAATTTTACCAGTGAAGTCATCTTTTTCAACTCTTCCTACTGAAATCAAAGTCCTAGATAGTTCAGAAATATATCAATGTCCTTTAACGTATACACAAAACTCGTGTTAGATTTTATATTTATGTCACCAATTCTAGCAATCATATAAGCAAAGTTATCACACAGCACAACATGCCCAACATTAGATTCATGTAAATTATCAAACAATTTCTTTTCAGACATCACATGAAAATATGCACTAGAATCAAGTATCTACTCATGCATGCCAGAATAAGCAGTTAGATTCAATTCAGCAGTTTATGCAATGGGACTTGTAATCATATGACCTCACCGTTATCTATATCAAAAGTAGAAGATAACACATTGACCTCATCTCTATCCTTAACATTTAGCTTACACTTCTCCTTATAACAATCCTTTATAAAATGTCCTATACTTCCACAACCATAACATTTTCTAGCCTTAGTCCTAAACTTTGATCTAGACCTATCATTGCCCTTCTTCTTCCATCCATTACTACTCGACTCGCCGCCACTTTGGCACCCATCAAGGGCAGAGCTACACGTAGTCCAGTGTAGGCAGATGCCCGCCTTTGATTTTGACTTTGACTTTGACTTTGACAGAAGAAACTCCAGTATGCTTGCACTGCCACACTGGACCAGCCGACCAGGAAGGGAAGAAGAAAAGTAGAGAGCATGAACTGACATGTGAAGAAGCTTGAAGCACAATCGAAATTTACAATCGCGGAAAGGAAGAAGCTTGAATGACAGTCACACAGGGGCCAGAGAATGGAGATGGAAGGAAGATGAAACATGTTTTTTTTTAATTGTGGGCTTTTCTTTTAGGCCACTTTTTTAAAACTAGGCTCAATCCACTACTTGGGTTTGTATCGTTTAATTATAATATTTCACAAATCAATTGCAATTTGCAAAACACGTCCAAGCAATGTCAAACCCCGTCTGACTTCACCGGTATTTCTTAAGACCAAGCTACAAATGAGTTGTGAAATTTACAGACAATTCCACCTCCCATTCCATTCGTTGCATCTCATATTCCCTTGGTTTTACTCGTATTTCTTACGACTTGGTTATTGTATTTCTTTTTTGGAATTTTTTTGATCAATATACAGAATTTTTGATTGAGTTGTTGATTTGAGTTCATTACTTCATTTGTTTTTATATAGGATGATTTTGCTGTGAGTGAACAGAAGAAGGATGTTAAAGCAAATTGGAAATTCCAAGTAATTTTTTTTGTAATTTAGTTTAATATAATTGATTATGATGAAAAATTAAATTCTTGATCTATTACGAGGCTGAAGAGATTTTGTAGCGATTGAACTCGTATCTACTAAGTTTTGGTGGAACTAAACTGAAGATCTTAAGTTTTGAGTTATCAATAGAATATAGAGTAGATAAAGAAAACAATTAGATTAATCAACTATTAGTGGTATTAATAATCCCAAATCAAATGTTTTTTTTTTCATAAACTAAATTTGGCCAACAAAATCACTGTAGCCGATGCCTAAAATTGTGCCCGCACGGGACAAATCCTCTGACTCCGCCTCTGGTACCCATTATGATTGTTTTGCCTAAACTGTATTCTACCTCGCATCATATGTAACTCACTGCTTCTCTTATCATGTTTTTCAACTCTAATTTCCATCTCTTTACTTCTAAGAGAATTTATGACAATTTCAGGTGTCAACGTATCCCTACCATGCTTAATGACATTTTTAACTTCCTTATAAGAATCAAGAATAGCATTGAGCAAGATTATAGCCTTATAGGTTTCGAAGATAGGCTCATCACAATTAACAATATCTTGTACTAGTTTGTTAAACGCGTCTAAATTGTCATCGAAATCCTTTGAATGATCCATTTTAAAATTGAAAAAGTATTCAAGCAGGTAAATTTTGTTCGATGTAGATTTAAGCAAATACAGGTTTTCCAATTTTTTTCAAAGTTCTTTGGTGGTTTTCAGTTTGCCCACCTTTCTCAAAACGGCGTCAGACAAGTGTAAAAAGATTGAGGTTTAAGCAAATTCATTGGCTTCTTCCTTTTGTTCTTTTAAAAAATGAGTTGAAAAACTGCCTTCGATGACTTTTGAAACTTTTTGTTTGACTAACATACCCTTCATTTTTTGTTGCCAAATTGAAAAATCACTTTTTCATTAAAAATCCCAAAATCAAAATTGTGAGTTCTCATTTCACATAATAGCCAAAAAAATGCACAAACACAATCAAACCACATAAAGTAGTCCTAGGATAACAGACAATATAATCTGTTCTAGATTTTTAGGGTTTCGTAAGACTCGTGATTTTAGATCAAGGGAATATTCGAACGGATAAAGTCTCGATAATTCTAACATTATTAATAAGTAGCGGAAGTAACAATGCAAGAAAAGATACGTCCAACAAATAACCAGTCTCGCAGCCATTATATCACTAAGAAATAAACACTGATTTAATCAAAAGACAAGTACTCAATCAATCAGTTAAGAGCAAGTAATCCTAATTTCTAACACAAGTAATGGCAACCCCCAATCCTAATGATCACCCCATACGATGATCTGCTAGTGCGATAATTTAAAGGTTTCAGCCAATTTACCAGAGCGGACCTATCTGAGTCCGTAAAGTGGAGATATGTGAATTTGCTACTTTAGGGCCACCACTATTCGCCTTAAAGTTTCAACAAATGTGCCAATTCCAATCAGCCACAAATGCAAATTGAAGATCAGGGGCAAAATCATCCAATTTTTTCTGCGCAACCTGAAACACTAAACCAAACACAGTAGTACGTTCAAGAGATTAAAATCAATGAAATGACAGGAAAAAATCACGTCGGAGGTCCTCTATGTGCCATCGCCCGCTAGTCACTGTCGCCACCACACGCCATCTCACAAGGGGCGCCCCGGAAAGTCTAGTTTGAAAGTAATTGATGATTTTATGTTCTGTCAGATTGTAGGTGGCGTCTCTCTCTCGATTTTGGACCAATTTTGGTTGTAATTGACACCCTATGCTCTGATACCACTTCTAATGGACTGAAATCTTCAACCACCAAGGTGTTATACAAGTTCAGTTACCAAAACCCGAATCAATACCAAATGCCAAACGACCCAAGAACACTACAAAGGTTCACCTACAGTTGATAGACCTTATGCCACTTAGAGACCACCACAAAGAAGGAATAATATCACCAATATAATCACCACAAAGGAAATGGGCAGATAGCTGTAGAGTTTTGGCCTAGAAGAGAACACGCAGAGAAGAGAAGCAGGACAACAAGTCTCTTGAGGTGTGCAAGACCAATTGAATATATATTGGGCCAAGTATCAAATAAGGTAAGTAAATTAGGTCTAGGTAATGGGTCATGGCCCAATAACAATTAAGAGGAACATAGAATGGGCCTTAAGTGTTGCTAGCCATCCAAATAGGTAGAAACTTGGCCCACGACCAACACAATATAATTGGTTGATTCAAATGGTCCAATCACTTCTTGGGTCGTGTCGTTCTAATTTTTGGTATTGATATATCGTTTAATCATATTACAAATGTCGACTGATAATTAATAATTGGTTTATATCATTGCTTGCGAGATCATTTGACAATAATATCTCTAACTATTTGTTTGCAATCATCTTCAACCCGTTTTTTGTGGAGATCAGGTGGATAACAGATAATGGAGACTTGAACCAATGTGTTAGGTTTTTTATACTCAATAAATCCCGGGCTATAATATTAATGTGGGTTAATATTATTTCATAGGCATAAGCCGATGAATGAAATAAGTCCAACAACCAAGTCCATGAGTTACACCCAGCCCAATTGTATTTTTTCTGGATGGCTTGAATCTTGGCCCGTTTACCTCTTTAATGGCCCAACTTAAAGCCTAACCCTAGAGTATATATATGGATATGACCCTAGCCTCTCTCTTGTGATGTTTTGTGAGACTTTGTGTGAAAAAAGGAGAATCCCGACTGCCCTCTTGGTGAGTGAAAAAATAGCCCCTAGAAGTGTCCAAAATACCTGTTTACTTTGTGTAATAGGTGGTTCCTTCATAGTATACCTTTGTGGTGTCTTCTCCTAGCCTTTGTGGCCACAAATCATCATCCTTTCTTGTCCTACGTGGATAAGATTGAAATAGCAATCGAGGTGAATTATATTGGTTGTGGTTTGGAGCTGGTTGGATTGGTTGTTGGTAGAGAAAGGCACGTTGAATTGAGCCTGGAAAACCACCGTTTGAAGATCTTTCAAAAGAGCTTCTGCAAAAATTGGTGTCAGAGCTTCAAGGTGAAGGTTTTAGCTCGTGAAATCTACCAGAAATCGCCCAGAAAATCGGCAGAAACGCAGCCGAAATCAGATCGAAGAAGCCGTCCAAAAACTGTCAAAATCAGTCTCCGTTTTTCATATTTTCTGATCAATCTAGAAAGAATTTGGGAAAATCGAGACCACTGACGTGATGTACAAGAGGAGGCACACCCTGCAAGAAGGCGGGTGACGGTCATCTCCGGCGCGTGTGGACCACGCGCATAGGGAAGAGACGACGTGTGAGGGCGCATGGAAGGGAATCCCCAGGAGGTCCCTTCAGGCAGTTTGTTTCTCATATTATTTCTGACATTTTTCGTGTTGGAAGTTTTCTATTTTAGAGTACGCAGTAGAATCTGGACAGCGTTGTTCTTCGGGCGTTCGGGACTCGATCGTGATTTTTTGGTTGCTGCAATTTCCAGAGACTTTAGGATGAATAGTGATAGTCCTGAAGTGGTGAATTCGCGTCTCTCGATATTTACAGACCTTCAGACGTGGTCCGCACGGTATCGTGTTCTTTACCTTTTATTATTGCAGTTAAAATATTGTTATGGCAATTATTTATTTTTTGCATTAGAAGTCATCGTGTGGGTTGACGTTAGATTTGGGGTAACCATTGCTTGTTGCTAGACCTAGGAATTACATGTTAATTAATTGTCTTAAATTCTATGTGAATTTGTCACCAATTTTTCTATACCGATAGAATTGCATGTGACCTTAGGAAAATTTACTCGACTATTCTGTGTGAATTATGTGTCAGTACTTAGCTTGTGGTCATTATTTGGTATTGTTGGCATGTATAGGTCTAAGGCAAGTGCGAAAAATAACATATATTTTAACTGAGGTAAAATTTGGGTATAGTTGAAAGAGATTGTCCTAGGATGATAATAAAAGGTAGGATGAGGATAGAGACAAGGCGAATGTGACTTTAGGGTAGAGACAAGGCAAATGTGACTTTAGGGTCGAGTAGTGATCCTAGTGAGGTTTATTGAGAGAATAAACCTAGTTCTTACATTGCATCTGTGTGTAATCCTCTCTGCCTGTATGTGGTCACTTAATTCTGTTGCAATGTTGATTTTACACTTTCAATATGTTTGATGTGTGTAATTGCATGAATTAGAGTGACTTATTGCTTTGTTTAATATGTTTATATGCATAGTGGGTTAAGTTTTGTGGCGTACTCTATTTGCTCTGTGAGTGGTGTGAGAGTGTGGTAGTGAGAAGAAAGTTGGGTAGCCGTTTCTCTCTTTCATCTTTGTAAACCTGTGTGGTTTGTAAGATTATGTGAGGTGATCATGTTAGGGTTACCTTCTTTATCTTTGTGAACCTTTTTTGTGAGTGTAGTGAAGTAATCGACTCTTTCTTCGATTATCTTTGAGAGTGCCACTTTCACTATTTTCTTTGTAAATTTTTGGGAGCATTGGTGAGTGGATTAACCTTTGTGGTCACCGAAAGGTGTTGTTTTGCCATAGTGAGTGAGTTGGATGTCTTTTGGTAAGGTGGAGTATAGATGCTTAGAGGTGCATTATTGATATGCACGAGGGATGTAGAGTGTGACATTTGGATCATGAGTGGAGATGTCATCAAATGTCTAGAATCCTTTGTTTGGAAATAGACCCTAATCAGGTGGAGTGTGAGAGAGGCATTTCTATCACTTCTATTAGGTGGAGACCCATTATCCACGTAGGTTGGGAGAAGTGATGTGGTGATAGAGGATTATCCCAAGAGCTTAGGATCTATTGTGACTTGCTAATTAGACATGAGTTGAGTGATCAGTCTAGTGAGCTTGGTGGGCGATGAGAAGAGATATGTGTTCTCGAGGTGTGAGAAACACGGAATGGGATAGGATAAGTGTGATGAGATCTTTTCTTAGGGTTATTTATGCATGTGCTGCATATGTGGTTGACCGTAGTTTAATTGACTTGGTGTTAATCTATGGTTCTATGTGAACATGTTTCTGAAAGGATCAGTGTGTGTTATCTTATATTATATCGTCATCGCATGTGTATTTGCTTTTGATTGTTTACAGTTAAATATTTGCTTATACTTGGGTGTTTTTTTTTACCTTAGCCCTAGTGAGTACATGGAGCAGGTATGGTATGTGTTTCAAGTTGGAAACACGAGGTAAGGTCTATGATCCAATTTTATTGGCTACCTTGATTATGTAAGTGTTAACTGTGTGTTTTGATTGCTTACAGATTTATTGGGCATCAAGGTGGAGATTTGTTGGGTTTTTGATACTCAATAAATCCCGAGCTATGATGTTAACATGAGTTAATATTATTTCATAGGCATAAGCCGATGAATAAAATAAGTCCAACAACCAAGTCCATGAGCTACACCCGGCCCAATTGTATTCCTTCTGGATGGCTTGAATCTTGGCCCGTTTACCTCTTTAATGGCCCAACTTAAAGCCTAACCCTAGAGTATATATATGGATATGACCCTAGCCTCTCTCTTGTGATGTTTTGTGAGACTTTGTGTGAAAAAAGGAGAATCCCGACTGCCCTCTCGGTGAGTGAAAAAAAGCCCCTAGAAGTGTCCAAAACACCTGTTTACTTTGTGTAATAGGTGGTTCCTTCATAGTATACCTTTGCGGTGTCTTCTCCTAGCCTTTGTGGCCACAAATCATCATCTTTTTTTGTCCTACATTGGTAAGATTGAAATAGCAACCGAGGTGAATTATATTGGTTGTGGTTTGGAGCTGGTTGGATTGGTTGTTGGTAGAGAAAGGCACGTTGAACTGAGCCTGGAAAACCACCGTTTGAAAATCTTTCAAAAGAGCTTCCGCAACACAATGGTTTATATTTTGAAACCTTGCGAACCACTAACCCGTCCATCATGAGAATCTATGAAAATTCCAAATTGTTGGTGAAAAGAAACATAATCTGGACGTAGCCTAAACTACAACATATGTTATGTCTTGGATGCTGCATCATTCTCTAACTGAATTCATTTAAGCCACAAATTCTGCCTTGTTAGGTAGCTCAACTGGCATGCTCGCTCTAAAATTAACCATTAAGAACTCACAAGATCATTTTGAGAATGTGCTTGGAACCAATGAGTCATCAACCAACTTAAAACAAGAAGAAAGCCCAAACGCAAAGGAAAACCCAATAGTTCACATGGGCTTGCCCACATTCATGGAGCCCCCTTAAAAAGATGCATTTATTGGAATATCCCTGGCATATAGCCTAATCAATATATGTAATTCCCCCCCCCCCCCCCCCGCCACACCATTCTTTCAACACAGTACAAACAATATCATTCCATTGTTTTCTATATCAGAAAAAGAATCCTCATCTCAAATTTCCATCAAAAGCCATAAAAAATCAAGATGATTAGTTCCAGAAAACTCATCAAGATGGCAAGGAAGTGGCAAAAGCTGGATGCCATTGAAAGAAAATGGATAACTATCCCAGGGAAGAATGACTACGAGGTAGCTAGGACCAGTAGCCATTCATCTAATTCTTTGGCTCAAAAAGGCCATTTTTATTGTGTATACATCTGATAAAAAGCGATATGCTTTCCCCATAACTTCTCTCAATAATTAAATATTGAGGGAGCTACTCATAATGTCAGAAGAAGAGTTTGGACTACCAAGTGATAGACCAATAACATTGCCTCGTGACACCGTATTTATGGATTATGCGATTTCTTTGATCCAAATTAAGGCGACCAAAGAAGTTGAGAAAGCTTTGCTTATGTCCATGGCGGCTATAGATGTTCATCATCTTATCATGTAAGTCAGCAAGAGACAACACAACATTCTTTGTTATGTAGTTGTTGAGTATGTAATTATTGCTTCAATATGAATGCATAAAAAAAAATCTTTTGTTTCATAGACTTCTGGAATTTGGGAAGTGTTTATAAACGGTTCAAATTATAAATGGATAAAAATGAGTATTGAATAAGTAGGTAGTACTCATTGGTCCGAGGTGTACGATAAAACATGGCTTGAGTATGAGCATAACCAAACATAGGCTGAAAAATAGGTATTTATATGGGTTTTCTGTTGCAAGAATTAACATTTTTTGCCAGTAACATTATCATCAACGCAATCATTCCCCCCTACAGAAGTTGAATGACACCTTTAGTCCTAGAGAAAAAAAGGAGATTTTCATGGCTTTGGAATTAATTCCGTTTTTTCCAAGTCTAGGCTCCTTACTTGTATTGGGAAAGGGTAGCGCCACCATTATTTTGGTTTAAATATTTTTATCAAAAGTTCATATGGAAACTTGTTGAATTTGATTAATGACTTTAATTTATCTTAAACATTAAATTGAAATTTCATTTTATAGGATTATGTGATCTGTTTATAAAAATGAATTTGCACATACATAATAATACAAAATTTATTTGCTTATCATAGATAGATATCTCTGATCAATCATCTATTAGGGAAATTGAGTCAAATAATACTATAACGATGCAAATGAAATATTGGTACGCTTTTCTAGACTTTTTCCATGCCACTGTCCCTTTAATTAGGGGAAAAAAATACACTTTTTGAATAATGTCATACAAGTTTATGCTTTTAACTCGACTTAGCAATTATCCATAAACGTGGTCAAATAAATATTCAATAAAAAATATAAAAATATGATATCCCTATTCGCAACCAAGAGGAAGTATTTATGATCAAATATATATCGATTAAAATATAAAATTATTATGTCTAAACTCCAAGTCTACTTAAGGCACTTGAGGTCAAGTAAAAATTGTTTTCAATAAGCTACAAACGTACGGATGAATCACGAGGGGAAAGGAAAGGGAAATAAAGTGCTAATATTACTTATGAATTTGTCAAGTTTTTTTAATAATACTCGTAATATTTGTTGGATTACACAACAAACATAATTGGACTACCCTATTCAATTAAGAATAAGACTTCTTGTACATTGTTTGCTTGACATGGAGTTTGACGTTCCATTCTTTTCAAATGTTTTCAAAAATGGAGTTGACAGGAAATTGTGTTTTTTTTTTAAAAAAACTATTCATGTGATGTCGTCACGTGGCATAATGTAAAATTTAATGTCAAACTTAATGTACCTGTAGAATGATTCCTCAATTAAACTATATGTACATTGTCCTTGACAATGTGGTTGACATTGTCCCCTATATGGAAGAAATCTGTGTAGTGAGATGATAGATACGTTCAAAATCAAGAATATAGATCTTGCCACATGAAATAGTGCAAAAGTTAATATAAAGGAAAATGTAAATGTAGCAAGATTCCTGACCTATTAGGATTGTCAACATAGAAATCTGCTTTCGATTTATTTTTTTTTTAAATAAAAAGTCAAGTTGCTTGTTTGAATATTTTCCAAGATGTCATAACTGTTGACCTCATATTCTTTTTTTAACTTTTTTCACACCATTTTCACACCTTGTATGTTCCTGGTGCTGTGGAAATTAATAGCACAAACAATGAACACTTCTAAACTACTACGTTTGAATTTTAAGCAAACAACTTGAATCACAATACATCCCATGAATTATATATTTTATGTATGAAAAAATTTGTCAAACAAGTTGCATGTAATGTATATGATTCACATTTTTCGGATAAATATTTCTAGGAATGAAGGCTGAGGGAGACGCTGAAGCTGAAAGTCTTAATTGGCAGCTTATGCCATGGAAACATAAATGATTCTTTTCATTCTATAATTCAAATACAGTTAGCTGCTGCAATTAATTATAATTTCCTTTTATTGGCTGCATATTGCTATCACCACTCACCTGTCAATAATTGTTATTCATCCCCACAATCCCAATTGCTTGCTTGCTCGCTCATTTAGGTTTATCAGATTAGAATGCATAATGAACTCATTATTAAATTATAATGAATAAGATAAACAACATTCTTTATATTTAAAATAAAAGAATATTATCAATTTAATCCATCATAATATTATTTACTTAATTATAATTTTATATTAAGGTTCTTATACGATATAATTTGATGCATCGAACGTGTTAAGAAAATAAATCTCATATCGGTTAAATATCGAAATATTGACCAACTTAAATAGATCTTGAGCCACTTCTCTTAATAAGATTGACCTTATTAAGATAGACCTCAAATCTTAACATGATATCAGAGCTCAGTAAGCTCCACGAGCTATTCGATTTGATTAAATCTCAAAAATGATCACACAGATTTCAAAATTGATCTGTTCAAAAAGAGCCACCATTTTGCGGGATATGTTAAGGGAATAAATCCCACATCGATTAAATATTGAAATATTGATCAATTTAAATAGATCTTGAACTATTCCTTTTAATAAGGTTGATCTTATTAAGATGGACTCCAAATCTTAACAGAACGCACCCTTAAGTCAAAGTCTCAAATATCTCCACTACGTTTAAAAGAAAACTTCTTTATATGAGGGACGGAGATTTAAATTTATATATATTGCGAGTTGGGGTAAGGTCGCGCCCCTCAACATTAAAATAATGCTATTAGTCAGCAATTGTAATAAATGTTGCAGTGTTATCTCAAAATTTTGACGATTTTTCCTAGATGAAATATAATTTCGTTGACTGGATGGAAGTATTGCTTTTCCATCCTACCTAACAAATAAAGCATTAGTTAAGCACCCCAAGGATGACCATTCGAATAAAAGGGATGCGACTTCCACGCACATTCATGGAAGGAAAAAGATGGTAAGCGTAAAGCAGCCAACCAATTTGGTCAAACTGTTCACATTTTCTGAAAATCAGTCATTAGCACTTTGTAAACAAGCGAAGACCTGGTCACCATATACATTCACTGTCTGCTGGCTTTTCCTATAGCTATTAACAGTCACCTTGGTGTTAAAAATGGTACCATGCACTATATGACATTTTAGTTACAACATCTATAAATATAGTCCAGTACTTAGCATAATTTGTTAGGAAGATCAAAACTCAAAAGATATTTTATCGAAAAGCTTAGTGGGATAATCAAAAATGGGGGACATCGATGGAGTAAACTCTGCTCCATTATCACCTAGGCCAGCATCGGTGGCTCCAACGCCGCCTATAGCCCAAACTCCGTCCATAATAATATCAGCTCCTCCTTCGCAATTCCATTCCCCATCTTTGACCCGCTCGCCACTCCTAACTCCCGGTGGCACTGCGAGGAAAACACCAAGATTTCGAACTCCCCGGTTCATTACTCCCTTGGGAAGCCCTATAAGGAAGGCCCTGAAACTCACAAAGCTCGACCCACAGGATGCTTGGCTTCCAATTACTGAGTCCAGAAATGGAAATGCATACTATGCAGCTTATCATACCTTGTGTTCTGGTATTGGAATTCAGGCCCTTGTTCTCCCTGTCGCATTCACCATTCTTGGATGGTAATTATAAATTCATATTAATATATCCATGAATTATGAGTATATATATATATATAAATGATACTATGATAGCATCTTTCTGATTGCAGGACGTGGGGTGTGATTTGCTTGACCCTGGCATTTATATGGCAGCTGTACACACTATATTTACTTGTGCAACTCCATGAATCACAAGAAAATGGTATTCGATACAGTAGATACATGCAATTAGCAAGTGCAACTTTTGGTGAAAAACTCTCCAAATTCTTGGCTGCGTTTCCAATCATGTATCTATCAGGGGGTACATGCGTGGCTCTGATTGTGATCGGAGGCTCAACCTCTAAGATGTTCTATCAGACTCTGTGTGGAGCCACATGCACCTCTAAGCCATTGACCACCGTGGAGTGGTACCTAGTGTTTACCTGTGCAGCGGTGCTTCTGTCTCAGTTGCCAAACATGAACTCAATTGCTGGTGTGTCTCTGATCGGGGCTGTTACTGCCGTCGGTTATTGCATCATGATATGGCTAGTGTCCGTTGCAGAGGGCAGGCTACCTAATGTGTCGTACAATCCAGTGAGATCTGGCACGGAAATCGCAAACATTTTTGATGTTCTGAATGCACTTGGGATCATTTCTTTTGCTTTCAGAGGCCATAATCTAATTCTTGAAATCCAGGTGAAATTTCCCAATAATTGATATGCTTTCAATTTATTAGAACTATGCAATGCTTTGATTTTTAACGTCAATTTAATCCGCTGAATATGTAATATAATTCAAATCATATCATTAGGTTCTTTTATACACTCTTAAAATCTTCAAAAATCAGTACCTGAAGTCTACTGTTGCACATTACATTGAACGGACTTTCCTCTTCAGAAAAATGGAAAAAGAAAACTGTTAGTGCTTTGACTTTGACGAACCTAACCTGGCGTGTGAGAGTATAAGTTAAGCAAATATTAGTGATAAATTTGACTTTTTAATATAAACCTTTATATTTTCTATAATTTTGAATGGAAGGATAGGATGTGACACTAGCTAGCAGAAAATCAAGAAATTTCTAAATGTCTTTCAACAATTTTGACTATTACAGGCTACCATGCCTTCTGATGAGAAGCATCCCTCGAGCGTGCCAATGTGGAGAGGTNATGTCTTTCAACAATTTTGACTATTACAGGCTACCATGCCTTCTGATGAGAAGCATCCCTCGAGCGTGCCAATGTGGAGAGGTGTAAAAGGTGCATATACGATCGTAGCACTGTGTTTATTCCCACTTGCTATTGCGGGCTATTGGGCTTATGGTCACATGGTAATAAAGTTCATATAGTTGATTCGACAAACTTTAAACTCATTAATTAAAATCTTTAGTTCATTGACTGATTTTTTCATATTTGACAGATTCCAGCCAACGGCGGCATGCTTACAGCGTTGTACGCGTTTCACAGCCAAGATGTTGCACGGTCGGTACTAGGGTTGATAAGTTTCTTCGTCATAGTTAATGCAGTGAGCTCATTCCAAATTTACGGTATGCCAATGTTTGACGACATGGAATCAGCTTACACTAAGAGGTCTAAGAAGCCATGCCCGTGGTGGCTCCGAGCAATCATCAGAGCAATGTTTGGATATGGGTGCTTCTTTGTTGCAGTGGCAATTCCATTCCTGGGTAGTGTAGCTGGTTTAATAGGAGGAATTGCATTACCGGTGACTTTGGCTTACCCATGTTTCATGTGGCTTAAGATGAAGAAACCGAGAATGTATAGTCCAGTATGGTGGCTTAACTGGGGATTGGGCCTTCTTGGAATGGGATTGAGTGGAATTTTAATTGCTGCTGGTCTCTACGTTGTGATAGACACTGGTATTCAAGTTAGCTTCTTTAAGCCTCACTAATAAATCGTGGAATCAAAATTCAAATTCAGTAAGGAATTTAGGGTTAGAAGTAGAAATAAATGGATAAAATGTATGTGACCCTTGTCTCTATTATTAATTTTTTATTGATCTTGTTTTCGAGGGAGAATGTAAACTTGTACGAGTTAGTAATAGGTGTAATGCGAAGAAATTCCAGTATATTTGTTACATGTAACTTTGGTTTGTTGTAGTTAAATGTGAACTGTGCAAAAGAAAATGAA
>NW_019242913.1:181020-182896 GCF_002742605.1 Olea europaea var. sylvestris | reverse complement strand
AATTGTAATTGCAAAAAAGTTTTGTATCTAATTGTAATTACTATACAAGTTATAAACTTAATTATAATTGCAATTGAAGTTTCAAGACTACACATGTAATTAAATGTAAACTAATTGTTGTGGACTTTATTTAAAACTCCTACATGAATTTTAATTAAAAACTCCAATTTGACTATGAAATTATTATTGTATAATGATTGGAACTATTCTATCTCTATAAATAGAGATTTGATGGAATCTAGACATTCTATGAAATTGTAAAATAATCAATTTCATAGTATTCAAATTTGGAGAGAGAAAATAATTATTTTCTCATCTTATTCAATAGTCCGGTTTAAAAATTAGTTTCTTGATTTAATTAAAAGAAAGTACACACTCATTGATGTAGTTTTGATTTTGGAGAATACCATAGACTTGAAAGTTTGAAGCATCGAGTTCTTACAATTGAAAGCTAGAAGTTTGTGATCTAAAAGATCGGAGGTTCATAATTCAAAATTAATTCAATAATTGATCATCGACTTTAGGTAAAAAGTTGAAATATTTATTTTTGATATAACATACATGTAAATGTATCTTGTTTATTGAATTAAAGAATTTTTTAAATTTCTGGGTAATTTCGCTTCCGCATTCTAAAATAGATAAGACCAAGGAGAAGTTGCCTGGAAACAATAATGAAAAGGAATATAATTGCCCAAAACAATCACTACAGCAAAATTAATTTTTTACGGCATTCATTTACGGTGTGTATTTTATGCACGTCGTGAAAGGTTTCCTTTTACGGCTTTCTACAAATGTGTGCTGTAAAAATTTAATAGTTTAAAGTATTTATGGCATACATTTAAGACACGCCGTAAATAGGCAATAATTACGGCGTACTATTTGGACGTGCCGTAAATGGGTTAATTTTTACGACGTGTATTGTGTACACTGTAGCAACCCGTGCCTAAATCACAGCCCACGTAAGAGGTAATAGTCGNCGATTTGTGCTCCGACGACTCTTTCTACCCTCTTCTCTTCACATATTCCATCTTCTTTCTTACTGCGGAGGAGGACCAGAGCCGCTAGATTGATGTAGTTGAGTGTTCGTTGCTCATTTACAGCGACGTCGACTGCGATATCGGCAAAGCTGAGCGTTTGTCGCTCATTGCTGTCCTACTCGTTGTTTGAATCAGTCGGCTTTGTTTTCTCTTTTCTTTTGATTTTGTAGTGGCCAGAGTTTTTGAGTAGATTTGCGGTGGCGGTGACAGTAGCTTGTTTAGGAACTTTGTTGTTCAACTTGCAATTTGAGATATGAGTTTGATTTCTTAGCTCCGCTGGTCGACAGTGGCACGCCACCGAGGTCCATGAGGTTAGCCAATGAATTGTTCCTGAATGGCCAGATCCGACGATGTGTGAATCTGGGTCTTCATCGAGGTCTTGTATAGAAGCAAAAGTGAAGGTAGAAACAACGGGCATAAATTTTGGTATCCTTATCATTTTCACCTGTCAAAAATAAGAAAATGGAGATCCCCATTCCCAACCCCAAAAACTCATCAATTGAGAAATCTAAAAATGCTACAAATTCAACACCAGAAGTAGGAAATTCCAACATTGGGCCACAAAAAAAGTTACGAAAGAGGTGAAAAACAGGGCAGTAAATGGGATTGGTAAAAGAAGGGTATCACCATCTCCTCATGGATTGCTTTACACTGTAAATAGGGCCTAGGTAGAGGAGACGAGAAAGAGGACATTTTTGCCTTATAGACAATTGTTGGGCTGTTTACTTTAGGATTCAGTTCAAAGGGCTATGGTGCCGTGAATGGTTTTGCTAGAGCTTTGAACTCTGTGTCATCAAGGTAAAAAAAATGAATTTTCATGAAAATGTGTATTAATTTCT
>NW_019242913.1:173865-175347 GCF_002742605.1 Olea europaea var. sylvestris | reverse complement strand
ATAATCTCCGTCCTTGGATATGTATGTCTAAGGAAAATTTGTTGTTGACTTTATTAATCCCAGGTCCAAAGCAACCTCGAAATTATATAGTTGTGTACCTAGAACCACTAATAGAATGCTTAAAGGAGATGTGAAATATTGGTGTTGAAGTATATGATGGATTTACTAAGTCTACCTTCAATTTGAAAACTGTGCTAATGTGGACAATTAATGATTTTCCAGCTTATGGGAACTTATCAGGATATCCTACGAAAGGCGAAGCAGCATGTCCAGTTTGTGGGTTATCCACATGTGCAAAATGGTTGACATGTAGTTGAAAGTTTTCTTGATGACATATGAGAGCATGTGCAGGTAATATAAATGTCGCATCTTTTATATAATTTAAATGAAATTACTATTAATATTGTGTACTTTGATGCAGCAAAAGTTTGATGTCGATGCTTGTCATAGAAAATACATCATGCAAAAAATGGGAAAAAATTGACGAGATCATCGATGTAATTTCCTTAAAGCAATCAATAACAAAGGAAAATCAATTGGCATGACACGAGCTGCTGCTCTCCTCAAGCTCAATAATGTTGAATCAATGGAAGAATGGCAAGCATTTGTCAAAGAACGCAATTCTCGATCATATAAGGTAAGCTTTCATTGATTTTGTATATTGATTGTGTTTTGCAACATACTGCTTACTGTACCTGTTGTATATTCGCCACAACATTTATGTCTATTACAATGTGCATAAATGATGTTGTAGGAAAAGAATGAAAGATTCAAAAAGATGAGAGCAAGTCAAACCAAGTTGTATACAACAAGAAGAAAGGGTTTTACTTGCTTAGAAGCTGAAATGGTAAAAAATTGTTAAATTAAAGTTAAATTTGTTTTAAAATTATAAATGTTATACAAACTACCACACATGAAATGTAAAATGCAGCGTGCTGAAAGTGAAGATCCTGATTCAATAACGAGAGATGATGTTTATATTCGAGGACATACGCGAAAAAATGGTGAACCTATTAACGAATCAGTTGGGGAAACATTGGTAACAATATTTCTTTTAGTAATTTTTTATCATTTAAAGCTTATATTAGGTAATTTTAGCTCATTAATGTATTTCCTCATATCAGAATAAAATAAAAGCATATTCGGAGACGGTTTTCTCTCCAAGTAAACACTCACTTGAAGGTGATGGTGGTGCAAAAGTATTTGGTCCAAAACGTCCAGGACGGGTAAGAGGTCTTGGTTTCGGTGCGACTCCTTCAAAGTTGAATGCTTTGGTGCACAATCATAACTTGCAAACTAAGTCTAAGAGTTGAGAGATTAAATTAAAGAGTTAAAAGCTTTATTTCAAGTGAAGAGTAAAAATGTTGAACAAAAAGATAATGTAAATGAAAAACTAGAATCAATGAATATTATTCTAAATTACATATACTTTCTATATTCAAAATAATAAATTGTACAACTGGATATTAATTTTACAGTCTA
>NW_019242913.1:124784-173556 GCF_002742605.1 Olea europaea var. sylvestris | reverse complement strand
AGCCGCTGCCTCTCGGGTCCAATTTTCATCTTTTCTTCGTTTCGTAGCTCCTAGGCGCCATCTTTCTGCCCCAATTTCGTGTTTTTGGCCTCTTCGTCTACTTTAATACTTCTTTTCTCATTGCTTCTCCTTATCTTCAAAACAACACTAACAAACACATCAAAAACGTTCTACACTCATAAAATCTAGTATTTAATCAAGCTAAAAATGTGCGAAAACCATGAGTGAAACAAACTCATCAAGACCCGAGCCCCATTTTGGGGATACGGGCTTTGCTCGAGCCGGCCCGGGAGCCTTTATTTTTTTAAAAAAAACTTGTAAGTGGCAGTAAAATGCTGCCTTTTAAGGCAGTGAACACTGCCTTACAGTCTATTAAGTGATGCAGAAGCTTGATTAGTGGAAATGGAGTGCTAACTTTCAGAAGACCTCAAGCTACAACAAGGCAATGTGGAACTTGGAAGCTAAATGTAAAATCAGGAAGCCACAAACATGAGAGAGATGGACAAGAACTCGAATGAGAGAGCTTTTTATTTCTCAAAATTGTACTACCCTCACATTGAAATTAGAAATGAAAATGTTCGAGTTTAAATTTCATTACCACTTGCATTTTTTAGTGGACGAAATTTGACTTTGTCATTATAAATCTTGTGGACAAGGTAAATTAAACTATAGAAAAATTAGTGGTAAAACCTAGGACTAATTTACAAGTGTATGCTCAATGAAATTTAACTCTCGTTTTAAATTGGAAAATGTGTAAAGAAGATCTGCAAGTTGTGGCCTTTAAAGGCAGTAGCTTAATATAGGAAAAAAAAAGATTCGTAGAAAAATGGGCCTGAAATTTTTGGCTTGACCATTTTAATCGAGCTGAGCTAGAGCATCAAGTTTCGACTCGCGAATTGGCTCAACTCGACTCTTTGACATCTCCAAAGTAGAGTCCATATGAATAAAATAAGCCAAAAAATCCAACCCCCTCTACCGTGAGGGGTCTATCCTTCATGGCAACATAGCAAGGTTGCAACAAATATGATCAGTTGTGATCCTTGTAAATTTGACTTCTACACTTAGCATAAGCCCCCCAATAATTTTGATTATAATGTGGTGTATAGTGTTTTTACTTTTTGAAAAAAAAAATTAATGGTTATAAAAGAAAGAAAAGCTTTTTATCTACGTGTAATATTATTTTATCCTTATTTGTTTCCGATTCTTTAGCCACAAAATGAAAAATATGACCGTTATCCACACATCAAGCCATAACATTTGACTTTCTATATCTTGTGTGGATCTCGTAACAATTATATTGTTCTTTTTCATTTTTACAAAAATAGATACTGATGATCTCAGATCTTGTCAATCTCGAACTCGTCCATGAACCCCAACCATTTGTCATGAACCCCGAGCTCAATGTTCCCTAAAACCACCAAAACAAGGTCGGGCATTTGAGGTCGGGGTATGTATGTCGACTCGTCAGCCTTTCTATACGACCTATGGGAACACTAATCCTACTTTGACCACAATCCCTACCCTGTTAGACTCCTTCTTTGACTCAAACAATGATTTGAATACTTGATGTAAAACGCTAACTCCTTTTCCTACGAGGATAAGGACCGCGAAAGATAATACCTATAAATACACAACCTGTGCTCATTCTTGAGGTACGTTTTTCATTATCTCCAGTTTTACGCACTAAATTTCCTATCTGACTTAAGCATCAGAAGGTCGACGAGCACAGACCTCGTTGCCTTTGTTGCAGGTATTCAAAGACCGTTCGTGTTCATCAAAGTCTGAAGTTCGATCATCAAGTTCGAGATCTTTCAGGTAATATTTTTTGGTAGCATCATTGGCACCGTCTGTGGGAAATCGTTACCAAAAGCCATGGTCAATACACGTTCAGGTCTTCTCCAGCAGGCTCATCTGTCCCGGATAACCCTCCTCATCCTGAAGAATGCCATATCCCTCAAGAAAAGTCATCGGAGATGCCAACACCTCCTCAAGCTGTTGTTTTCGTCAGAGCTTTTGAGGAACTTCGTCAGCAGGTAGCTGCATTAACCTTATTGTTAAGCCAGAGAAATTCGCACTCGTCGCATACCACAACCCCTGAAGGTGGCTTTATGGCAGATGCCCGGGCTCAAGTCCGTCATGCAGCCCATGATGAAGGTGGGTTGGAACTTCAGGCACACCACAAGTGGCTTCAGGTTCAAGGTCCGTTACAATGGACTCCGCTGGACTTGCTAGAATTATTCAAGAAGGGATAGCAGCAGGTATGCAACAAAATACTCGGGCAGCAATAAGGTTCACCCCCAATACACCATTCACTCCAGAAGTCCTCTCACATCCCCTTCCCGATAGGTTCAAGTATCCTCGGATAAAGAAGTATGATGGGACAACCAACCCCATCAATCATCTCAATGTGTACACGAATATCATGAACTTACAGGTTGCAACTAATGCAGTAATGTGTAAGGCATTTCCCCAAACCCTCACAAAGATTAGTTTTCCAAATTGGAACCAAACTCTATCGCCTTCTTCTCAGATTTGACCGATAAGTTCTTTGCTTTCTTTGCAAGTAGCAAGTGAATCAGGAAGACAGTCGCATCATTCAGGCAGATTCGTCAAGGACCCAATGAAACACTGCGCAGTTTCATGACCAGGTTCAATAAAGAAAGGCTTCATATCCCCGATCTACATATCACAGCTGCAATCTCAGCTCTGACATACGCCATTAAGTGCGAAACATTCAAGATGTCCTTGTCTAAGACCCCTTAGAAGTCAGTCACCGACCTAATCACACGAGCCGAGAAGTACATCAATATGGAAGAAACCATGGCCCCAAAAAGGGAAGTTTCCTCATCAGGAAGGTTGGATCAGAAAAGGCCGCATGAGTCCAGCTTGAGACAAGATACACCTAGGGTCAAACCAAGGAAGGATCCACCTTCAACGTCGTTTACCCATTTGAACGCTTCAAGGTCCAACATCCTGATGGAAATCAAGGACTCGAGGGAACTGAAGTGGCCTCCCTGATTGTGGTCTCTCCCCGATACTCGTGACAAAAGTAAATACTGCGATTTTCATAGAGATCATGAGCATACAACGGAAGACTATCTGGCCTTAAAGCGGGAAATCGAAGCTCTTATAAAAAGGGGACTTCTGAGCTCTTACATTAGCAATAACAAGCGCCCGAGGAATAATTAGAATGGAGGCAAAGGCCCAGAAGGTCGGGGAACAAGCAACCAACTGCAGGTACTATCAATATCATTATCAGAGGAATAGCCTCGAGAGGAGATTCTAGCAGCGGGCGTAAACAGTATGCTAGGCAGCCTCTAATCATCTCAAGACCAGATTTTGGTTGTACGGAGGACATCACTTTTGGAACGGATGACTTGGAAGGCATAGCATTCCCTCATGATGATGCCCTTGTCATATCGGCCATCATTGCCAACTTTGAAGTCAAGAAAATTCTGGTAGATAATGGAAGTGCAGCAAACATACTGTCTCATGAAGCCTTTGTTCAAATGGAGACCTCATCAGAGCAACTCAAGCCAATTAAAACACCTCTCCAAGGATTTGGAGGTGGGGTCATCACCCCGGAAGGTATCGTTGGGTTACCCTTAACATTGGGGGTCGAAGGTAAACGGGTGATGCAAATCACTACCTTTGAAGTTTTCCGTACGCCAATGGCTTACAACGCCATATTGGGAAGACCACTGCTCAACAAAATTCGAGCTATTGTCTCAACTTTCCACCTGGCTATGAAATTTCCTACTTCTAATGGAATTAGGGTAGTCCGAGGCAACCAAACAGTGGCCCGACAGTGTTATGTGACTAGCGTTCGAAAAATCAAAAATATCAAACAAGTTATAGAGCTTAAGCTCGAGCACAAAAATCACAGGAGACAGGCTCCGATGGAAGGATTGGAAGAGGTCGAGATCGAGCCTGGAAGAAAAGTGACAATTGGTCGGTGGTTAGATACAGCGATCATGTCTGAACTTCTAAGTTGTCTCTCCCGCAATATTGATGTATTCGCTTGGAATGTTGAGGACATGCCTGGAATTGATCCAGAGATTGCAGTACATAGATTTAACGTAAGCCCAGAAGCAAGACTTGTGAAGCAAAGGAAGAGGCAGTTTGCACTAGAAAGATGAGAAGTCATAAAAGAGGAGATTTCCAAACTTGTTAACGCACAGTTCATTCGAGAAGTAAAATATCCCGAATGGCTTGCCAACGTGGTTCTTGTCAAGAAAGCTAATGGAAAGTGGTGATTTTGCATTGACTTCACAGATCTGAATAAAGCATACCCTAAAGACAATTATCCCTTACCTCGAATTGACAATCTGGTAGATAGCATGTCAGGTCATATGTTATACAGCTTCTTAGATGCTTTCTCGGGGTATCACCAAATTCTCATGGCAGAAGAAGTTCAAGAGAAGACCTTATTCATGGCAGATTCAGCCATCTATTGCTACGGGGTCATGTTCTTTGGACTGAAGAATGCTGGAGCAACATATCAAAGGTTGGTGAACAAGATCTTCGCCAAGCTAATTGGGAAAACGGTTGAAGCATATGTGGATGATATGGTGGTTAAGAGCAAACAGCTGAATAGTCATGTTTCTGATCTAGAGGAAGTGTTTGCTATATTACGGAGGTACGACATGAAGCTCAACCCACCAAAGTGTGCGTTTGGGATGGCATCTAGAAAATTCTTGGGTTTTATGATCACGCACAAAGGAATAGAGGCAAATCCAGATAAAATCCAAGCTCTAATAAGTATGGAGGCCCCTAACTGCAAAAGGGACATTCAAAAGTTGACAGGTTGCGTAGCAGCACTGAATAGGTTTGTTTCCCGGGCACCACATAGGTGTTTTCCCTTTTTAAAACTACTTAGGAGAAATAAATGGTTCGACTGGAATGAGGAATGCAACTTAGCTTTTCAGGAGCTCAAGCAGATATTATCAACGCTTTCAATCCTTACTAAACCCGAACGCGGTGACACGCTGCTATTATACTTTATCGTTTCTGAGAACGCAGTAAGCGGTGTCTTTGTAAAGGAAAAAGCAAAAATTCAACAACCTATTTACTATGTAAGTAAAGTGCTCCTCGATGCAGAAACACGATACACGCTTGCGAAATAGCTCGTCCTTGCTTTAGTAATAGCTGCCAGAAAATTACGCTCGTACTTCCAGTCACATCCAATTGTTGTGCTCACTAACCAACCTCTCAGACATATACTTCGGAAGCCGGATGTCTCAGGAAGACTGCTGAAATGAGCAATTGAACTTAGCAAATTTGACATAGAGTTCAAGCCATGACCTGCAATCAAGGCCCAAGCTTTGGCCGAATTCATAGAAGAGCTTACTCCGAGATCCTCAGAAACACTGGCCAATGGCTCGAGCTCGACCTTAGAAATATGGGAGATTTTTGTTGATGGACCATCCAATAGCTCGGGCTCGGGGGCCGGCATCATTATCACAAGTCCGAACAAGACAACGGAGATACAATGTGCTCTTAGACTTGAATTCGAAGCTACCAATAACGAAGCAGAGTACGAAGCCGTTGTCATAACCTTGGAACTTGCAAAAAATCTTGAGTACGCGCGCGTCAAAGTTTTCAGTGACTCACAGCTAGTGGTCGAGCAAATCAAGGGGTCTTTCGAAAGAAAGGATGAAAAGATAAGCTTATATTGTTTGAAAGTACACGACCTCCAGAGGCAGTTCATAAGTTGTGAAATTCTGAAGGTAGCCAGAGCCAAAAATGCAAAAGCTGATGCATTATCCAGACTCGTCTTCATGGGTGTGGACGGGCTCGATAGAACCGTGCACATCAAGATGGTTGCAGAACCAAGCATAGCTCAAAATCCAAGTGTCATGGACATCGATCATGAGCCCTCCTAGATGGATCCAATAGTTGATTACATAAGTAATGGCAACATTCCTGCAGACCCTCGACTTGCCAGAAGCATTCGGTATAGAGCTGCTAGATATTGTATAATCGAAGGAGTCCTGTTCCTCAGGAATTTTACACTCCCCTATCTAAGATGTCTCAAACCTTCCGAATCTCTTCAAGCAATGACTAAAGTTCATGAAGGCATTTGTGGAAATCACCAGGGAGCCCGAGCTCATGCACATAAGTTGATAAGGTATGGATACTACTAGCCAAGTTTGAAGAAAGATGCCACAGATTACGTCCGAAAGTGCGACAAGTTCCAAAAGTTTGGCCACATCATACATGCTTCTGCTGAGGAACTAACATCCATTCACTACTCAGCTCCTTTCGAACAATGGGGAGTTAATATTCTTGGGCCATTCTCCTTGGCCTGAGGACAATTAAAATTTGTAGCTGTGGCAGTGGAGTATTTCACAAAGTGGGTGTAGAAGCCGAACCACTAGCAATAATTTCAGAGCCGAAGCTCAGGTCATTCATATGGAAGTTTCTTATATGCAGGTTTGGGATACCAAAAGTCCTCATCACAGATAACGGAAGGCAATTTGACAATCCCCAGTTCAAGAACTTCTGTACCAACAATGGGATTGATCATCGCTTGACCTCGGTATCACACCCACAAAGTAATGGGCTAGTCGAAATAACTAATCGGATCATATTGCAGGACCTTCAAACAAGGATAGGGACGCCAAAGGTGACTGGCCTGACGAACTGCCTTCGATACTATAGGCATATAGGACTTCGCACAAGACAGTAACTGGTGAAATGTCCTTTATGCTTTCTTTTGGACTTGAGGCTACCATCCCAATCGAGGTTAGCCTCCCCACAATAAGAAAGCTCGAGATAAAAAGGGAGACGCAAACTACCAAGCACCTTGACTTGCTTGAAGATGTAAGGGAGCAAGCCTTACTTAGGGCTGCGAGTTATCAAAACAGAACGGCGAAGCACTTCAACAGCAAGATCCAGACAAGGAGGTTCAGAGCTGGCGATCTTATCCTTAGAAAAGCAGAAGCCGTCAGACACCAACCAGGGAAGCTCGGACCGACATGGGAGGGACCATACGAGGTCATAAGAAAACTTAAAGGTGGAGCCTATAGCCTCAGAGACATATCGAGGAAACCATTCCCAAGGTCATGGAATGCCAATAATCTGAAAATATATTACAAGTGAATAGCTATAGCTATAATTTTCCTTTTAGGGCTTGCATGCCCACTTTATGTTTGCTTAATTTCGTTTTTACTTTTCGTGCTTTAAATGCCCTTAAGCCCTTTTAATAGCACATAGAATTTTCTTTATGATGTTGATTCCCTATTAAATTAGCGTAAGGCCATGCCCCGCGCACGCAGCTAATACCTTTACAAAATTAGCATAAGGCCGTACCTCGTGCATGCAGCTAATACCTTTACAAAATTAGCATAAGGCCGTGCCCTGTGCATGCAGCTAATACCTTTACAAAATTAGCATAAGGCCGTGTCCAGCGCATGCAGCTAACACCTTTACAAAATTAACATAAGGTTGTAACCCGTGCATGCAGCTAATACCTTTACAAAATTAGCGTAAGGTCGTGCTCCTCGCATGCAGCTAACACTCGACCAATTCCAAACACATGACCTCAAGTAGTAATAGGTTGGGCATATAAGCCCGACATGATTGATCCCAAAATAACTATCAAAGAAAGAATCTTGAGTCGAGTTCGGGTTGTTATATAGCTACTCCTCATATAACCATCCCTGACCTTATCGATCCCAAAATGCTCAACTAAGCATGAATTCTGAGATCAAGATCGGGGGCATGATATAACTGTCCCTCATATAACCAAGCCCGACGTTTCCTTTAATTCATCAACGACCAATTGGTCACCCCTCGATATAGACAAAGAATCAAATCAGTACCAAACGCTAGTGCACGAACTAGTTGTCCCCAACAATACACTGTTGAACTTTGAAATTGACGCCCCACGATTAGTATTGTTTAAAGGATCGACGTATCCATAGTTTCAACGATAAGTATTGTTGAGATAAGCAGTACACCCGAACTATTGCACACACTCGAGCTATGAGTTAAATGATTGCGACATGTGATCTATACTAACAACTGAACTCTAAACTGTAATAAAAGCTCGAATTCAAAACTATATTGTTCATACATGAACACAAGATCAACACACGATCTCGTAGGAAAAATAAAATGCATGAACTGATAAAGTTCCCTCTCAAAGACAGAAGCCCAATTCGGACAATAAACTTTGCATTTAATCAAATTCATAAAAAGTTCATAAACCTAGATCGAGCAGATAACATGAGCAAAAAGAAAAAGTTACAAAAATATCTATCTCGGGGTCGAAGAAGGGGCCTAATCTAGGTCGATGGGGTCGCTCCTCGCTCCATTGTCGAGGATCCCAGCATCGTCGTCATCATCATCCCCATCGCCCTCAGAGGAAGAGAGCTCGAGGTCCTTAGCGAGCTCGTTCACAGTCTTTAGCTACTCGACTACGAGCTTCAAATCCTCAGGGAGCTTGGTCCTAAGGAATGAATGAGCTAGCCGCAACCCATAGTAACATGAGCCAGACCCGTATTGACCCAGGAGAGTCTTGAACTCATCGGACTTCTTGAAGTCATCCACGGCTTGAGCCCGGGCTTCTGGTCGAACATTCACAAGCTCTGCCTCAAAAGAGCTTCGGGACTGAATAAGCTCGACCTTCGCCTCTTCGGCTTCGTCCCTTGCCAACCCAACCTCGTCCTCGGCCTTCTTAAGGTCCGCCTTGGCAGCCTCCAGGGCCCTTTCAAGCTCCTGGGCCCTCTTAAGTGCAACCTCGCTCTTAGTCCTCAAGCGTGGCTATGCGATATGAGGAATTCAAGCCCTTGAGCCCCAGACCCCGAGCTACACTTAGTGTCTGCGAAAACAAGTATGGAACCCGACGTTAGTACAAATTAAGAAACCTATCAAGGGTACCAGAAGCATTCATATTAAAAGCCAACCTTCAATGTAAAGAGCTCGAGAGTCCGAACCCCTTCATTCATCTCGACCTCTTTCTCATACTTATCAACTATACCCTGGATGAGAGCACAGTCAGCATATTCCTCAAGTGAGTTGGTGGGCATATGGTTGTCATCATCAGCTAGGAGGTCCGACCCATAACAAGGGGTACGAACCCGAACTTGTTGTTAGGGGGTTGACTGTCGTGAAAGGGTTGGGTTTTGTGAGCTCTGCCCCAGGTCCACCATGGTTGGACGAGCGGCCTCCCATGCCCCTTTTTCCCTTTGGACAAGGCCGTCGTCGGGGCTTTAGACTTCGGGCCCTTTGCTTTTTTATGTACGTTGTCCAAGAGTGCAGACGGATCGAAAAACATCTCGAATTCTACAAGCAGAAATACAACAAGGCATTAGCTCGAACTATAGATCGATGCTTACACATGAAATGGCAAAGATTACATAAAAAGAAAGATCGTACCCTCGAGCCCTTTTTCACGTTAGCGAGGTCGAGGGTGTCGTCTTCGAGCAAGTAATCGATCTTGTCTACAAGGGGGCCGTGGTTCACTAACCTTAGCCTATCTCTCTCTAGAACCTCGAAATAGGCCTGACCTTCATTAAACCTATCCTTATCAGGATTTCCCACCTCGGGCTAAAGGGATGGTTGGGGTCTTGAGGCTTCACAAAAAAGAAACGTTCCTTCCAACCCCTGAGTGAGCTCGGGGTCTCAAGAGTTCTAAACCCCCCCTTGCTGGATAAATAAACAAAACAGTTATACCCCGGGGAGAATTTCATATCAAAGACCATTCAAAGTAGGTCGATCCTAGGTTCAACCTCGAAGCACCTACACAGTATGAAGAAATACACTAATAACCTCTAACCGTTCGGGGCTAGTTGACCCGGACACAGGTAGTATGAGGTCAGAAAATGGATGAAAACGGGTGAAGAGGCCACCTAAGCCTGACCTTAAGAGCGTCCCTAAAAAAGGTCATCTCCCCCTCCCGAGCTCCTAACAGGTCTCAGTTGGCCCTGGAGTTCTAATGTCACAAATTGTCATGACCCCGAACTCTCTAGCTTTTTTAATAATTACATGTTCTTTGTACTTGGTCAGCTCCTTGGGGTATGTTAGGACGTCAATATGGGAATTAACGGGGATGGCCATAGGAATAATGGATGTATTTACATCTTCAGGCCTATCACTATGGTTCGAGTCTCTAGGAGCCTGGCTACTGTCACTACTATTAGACCCAGTAATATCACTACTCGACACTATACTATAATCAAATAAAACAACTTAAGGGTTCGAACTCTTACCTCTGTGGATGGTCGCTCAAAAACCCACTAATCCCCGAACTCGAGCTCAATTTACTGGGAGATGAGAGTTAAAAGTGAAAAATGGGAGGTGAAAGTTGGGGTATTTATAGGGGACTGAGAGATACCAACGATCATACAATCTCAACCCTTGGACCAAGACACGTGACGAGAATCTAAGGTCGTGCTCTGACATTACACGTGGCCACCATCTAAGGTCGCTCTCTGACATTCCATCAAACACTCGACACGTGGAAAATCTTCGCTCGTAGACCAGACTTGGACGGAAATCTACGACCTCGATGCACGGGGGCCAGTGATGATCTCAGATCTTATCAATCCTGAACTCGTCCATAAACCCCGACCACTCATCATGAACCCCGATCTCAATACCCCCTAAAACCACCAAAACAAGGTCGGGCATTTGAGGTCGGGGTATGTATGTCGACTCGTCAGCCTTTCTATACGACCTATAGGAACACTAATCCTACTTTGACCACAATTCCTATCCTGTTAGACTCCTTCTTTGACTCAAACAATTATTTGAATACTTGAGGTAAAACACTAACTTCTTTTCCTACAAGGATAAGGACCGCGAAAGAATAAGTCCTTCTAGGACTCCATCGTTAATACCTATAAATACACAACACGTGCTCATTCTTGAGGTACATTTTTCATTATCTCCAGTTTCACGCACTAAATTCCCTACCTGACTTAAGTATCAGAAGGGCGACGAGCACAGACCTCGTTGCTTTTGTTGCAGGTATTCAAAGACCGTTCGTGTTCATCAAAGTCTGAAGTTCGATCATCAAGTTCGAGATCTTTCAGATAATATTTTTTGGTAGCATCATAAATCAAGTAAGACAATAAATTAAGTAAACGAGCAATTTTTAGATGAGAACATGAAAATTAGTCTTCCAACGCTTAATAAAAATGTAACAAGGCTATGCCTAGAGCTCCAGGAGAGTGGCATTTCAGAGATGCTAGAATAGGAAAATTTTCTGATGACATCATAAACCAAAAATTTTATTCTTGATATTATTCCTTTCAACCTAGATTCAAAGGCCAACAGGTCTAGAACACATTGTTAAAGTGAACAATCATGCTACAATGTCATCTTTGTTGAAAGATACATGAACTTAATGTCACATGGCGCTGGACTATTTTAAACACTGTCATCATTTTCATCCACCTCTACATTTGTCAAAGAAGATGTTAAAATTCATCTGGTTATAATTCGTCTGTGGATCGATGTTCACATGCTTTGGTAAAAGGAGCCTCGTTTAGACTTCAAAATCTCAAAGACCTAGGTCAATGAACTCACGCTGAGTTCTTAAAACCAATCTAGTAACCCAAAGGAGCTCACTCACCGAGTCCTTCTCCCCACTAACTCCCTCATTTTTTTTCCTTTACTTTTCTCTCTTTAAATCTAATATTAACTAGCTCTCGTCATCAGCTAGTTGGCACCATATTAATCATTTAATTCACAAACCAGCAAAAAAGGGGGGAAATCAGTAATTTTCTAGAACCAATCAACTTCTGAGGCGACGGAGCACAAAATGCTTATAAAGATAACAACAGCGTGGGACACAATTTAATCGTTAATCAAGCAAAATGGAGTTGATGTAATGCAAGAAATACAAAAGACTTAACACGACCAGCAGCCAGTTCGAGGTTGAAATTCAAGGAGTTTAGAAGTGACATAGCCACCAAAGGAAGTGGCTGGGTTCTTGTATAAAATCTTCACAGTTGAGTTCAAACTTAACATGTTCGTTGGTACCCCCGTGCCATCCATTCCAACTTGTACATTAAAATTCTCAAAAGCAATGTTCTGCAATACCCTCAATAGTCTGGCGCAAGCTGGAACACCTCGTAAAAAAAAAAAATTGCAGTGTGACTGACAAAAGTTGAATACTGTATTAAATAAAAAAAAAAAAAAAATAGTATAACAACGACTTTACATACACAACGTTATCTGACCTCTACTACCATCATCCTTATGGCAAATTCCTAATTCACGACAAGCAATTAAATCGCCGAGTTGACTCATGACTTTAAAATGAACTCACCTTGATGATTATTTTGGGTTTGTAAGGCACACTGGCAGCCCAAAGAATCAAGGAGAAAACGGTGAACAGAACCCCAAAAGAGAAGAAAATGCACAACACGTAGAACCTCAGGGTCCCACCATTGGACCTGTCATCTTCACTATCACGTTCTTCATTATCCTCTTCGTCGTCCTTTTCATCGTATTTTCTCTGCAGCCACCGCCAACCACTGACGGCGTTTCACGGGTTCTTCAAACATGCTGAGAATCTTGAAGTGGAGAACTCACGGGAGGGATGGATGGGGGAGCAATGGTAGTGGTGTGTCGGGGACCCGAATGCGCTTGACCCGTATGACATTTTTCAAGATCTTGCTGTGAGTGTGATGGGCTCTGCACGTAGTACAAGGGCTGCCGTGGAGATCGCGGTGGCATTGAGGCCTCAATGCTTGTAACATCTGAATCCGATTTTGCATGCATTGTTACTCCACTGTTTCAATTGTTTACTCTTAAGGAAAAAACAAATCTTGGCATGAATGTGTTAAAAGAGGTACTTTGATGTAGAAAAAGAAGAAGATGATGATAATGATGATGAGAACACTGTTTAATGCAAAATTGAGAGGTTTTGAATGTGCTATTATATGATTTCTGTTTCAGATTTTGGACGGGAATGTTAGTCTGATTTTGTGTTAGTGCGGCTATTATCGATATCTTGTGCGTGATTTTCATTCTTTGGTAACTAAGGGAAATTACATATGGGGTCTTCATCTATGCGTAATGTAACAAGTCTATTCTTAACTTTGAAGACATTTAAGTTTTTGTGGCAAGAAAATTATTAATAGATAGTTTTCCTTTTTGAAATTTAGAAAGTGGTGTAACTGCTTTAAAATTTAATTCTTAACAAAATAAATAAACATATAGCAAGTTGATTCGTCATAGCACTAATCTATATCTTCATTATTATTGCGTCAAATGTTAATTAACTCTTTTGAAACTTGTTCACAAAGATAATTGACTACTTAACAATTGAACTAAGTTTGTTTATTAGTTAGGATATGAGGGAATTCAACGAATTTTTATTTGATTGATGCACATTGTAGGGGAGAGTGAAAGAGTTGTGGTTGGATGCAAGGTAGGTTTGCTCCTTTCTTTTCATCTTTTTATTTATTTTTTTCTTAATTAAGATTGTTATATAATTCTCTCTCAAAGAGTTTTATCATGTCAATAGTCCAAATCAACTATTTGGGCTCTACTTGTTATGATAATGGAAAATTGAGGAGTAAAATTTACCTACTAAGATGAGAGGACCCAACTGCAATGATTCCTGCAAGGACACCCACTTCCACTTGGTGTGTTCTGGGACAAGGGAAAGTGAAAGAGCCTTTTTAGTCGTTTTTCCAAAAAAAAAAAATTAATAGAATTAATTATTTAATTAATTAATGCTATTTATCTCCATTGAAGTTGTAAGCTCAGTTTATGTGGTGTTAAGTGATACACTAAATGAAAGGTGTAATTAAATGACTCATTTAATTGTACATATCATTTAATGTCATATTAGCATCACGTAGATTAGCATTATAACTCTAGTGAAATTAAATAGCATTACTAAAAATGAAATCCCAATTTGAAAGCTCAATCTCCACTCACATGCGTGTAGAACTTGAAGGAGAATCAAATTGAGATTAAGTGCATATTTGGATTGAAGTAACTTATAACTTAAGTATTCAAACAGTAATTTAAACCACATATTCGCAAACTGTAATTTAAACCACATATTCATAGGACCTACAAAAATTACATATTCCCATTCAATCTTTATTTATTTATTTATTTATTTTTCTGCTTATAGTTTCAACAACTTATAAACTCAAACAAGCTTTAAATGTCACATTCATTAACATGCTCAATTATCCGGGACGAAGCATAGGAATGAAATCACGTTGATATACTAATTCATAGCTCAAAACCCATGTGAATGAAATTTTATAGGTCAATGTAACATTGTATTATATGGTTGAGAATTGCAATCTTTTGTTTAAAAGCCATGTTATATTCGTACACCAATAGTACAAATCAAATTTTAGCCTACATCTCAATAAAACCTCTAGTTAGGATCTCCATATTAAAGCAGACAAATTAGGGTCACAGAGTCGTATGATCTGGAATGTAGCTTATTTTCCTTTCCGAATCTTTGACTAATGTCCATAGCTCATTTTCCTTTTCTGTTTGTTAGGTCCAATTTTGTAATTAGGAAAATTAAAAATTTCCAAAATTGTAATTGGCAATTTCCTTAGTCAAAATCTTGTCCTAGTTGAATTGTATTAGGAGTTTATCGAGTTGTGATTAGAGTCAAAATGATTTATTGAGTCCAGTATATATTAAAAATATTTTGGGGTTGAAAGAATCATTGGAGGAGTCGAATATGTCCAAAAAAATCGCATATGATCAATGGAAAACAATTAGAAGTCAAAGGAGTGTCAAAGTGTTGCACAACTTATGCTCCAAATTCTCAATTACAAGTTGTGATACATTTTTCACACAGAAAAATGCTATTTTTATAAGAAATGTAGCCATTTTAGTTAATTTTTTAACGCTCTTGAATTACCTCAATTCAAATTGGGAAAGATATGTTGGATGAAAATATCGATGGCTGCTCAGAGAATGTTCGTTGGCCGCCCGATAGGTGGTCGGGTGATGAATTAATCTAAGGAATAGTGAAATTGGATTCTGCTAATATATGGTATATGTTAATAGTAGAGCTAATGTAATGTTACTAGGATACTGGTATCATAATAGTCGCCAAAGCCCAAGTATGAATATTCTTATAATGCATGGACTTTTGAATAGAAACAAGACTCTGAATATAAGCAATTATGATGAAGCTGATGTAGAAATGAGACTCGAAATATAATAAGCAGTTGTGATGAAGTTGATGCAAAGACGAGGCTCTTAGGCTCTAAATATAATAAACATATGTGATGAAGTTGATACAAAGACTAGGCTCTAAATATAATAAGCAACTCTGAAGATAAGCAACTATGGTGTTGAGGCGAGAGGGGATTTTGGCTAGGATTAAAATTACATATTTTGGAGTGAAATGATCTCACATATATATAAAGGAGTGGAAATGGGTTAAGATTGTTGAATTTAATTGTAATCATGCTAAGAATCCAAAATCACAAAATAATAAATTAATAAATCGAATTTATACTTGCGGAAGCCATCGTTAATACAAATAATAGTAGTTAGATCTTTCCCTCCTTACTCCTCACAAAAAATTAGCCGTCAATGAGACAAGCTAATAAGCACAATATAGAGAGAAGATGGGACCTATCCTTTATATAGGAAATTATCAAGCCATCCCATTACGATTTAAACTCTAATTAGGATTTACATATATTTTCGGCCCATATACTTAAAATTACCACGTCATATTAAAAATAGCCCGTAAGGTGTAATACGGCTCAATTGATCCTTAAGAAATTTGGTCCAGTCACAGTATCATTATGAGTCATACTTCTAATCCGTAAAATAAACAATCAAATGAGCAGCCCACATTAGAATTATTCCAACATTCTCCTACTTGAGCTAACATTTGATTTCTATAACAAAACTTTTAACATCCGGGTTACACTACATAGGTGGCCACACAAGTATAACTACAATGATGACACCTTATGCAACATGATCCGGTCCAACAAGAATGTTAACACCGAATATGGAAGTCATTACACCAATTAGGTGATGTAAGATTGTTCTACAGCTACAAATGCCAACATCCTTATCCACAATGATCTTCATCCTCCAACCAATGTGGTAGTATGTAGTATGAACTTAGCAACAAATGTGATAAAAAACTATACTAATTCATATCGATTCTCATAATACTTCAGATCAAAATGAAACCACATATCTCTAAAAGAGACTCATTTATGTCTTTATCTGTCATATCTCGATATTACAATAATATCATAATAAAATACATAAGTCAAATACATGCTCAAAATAATTCATGGATAGGGAAAAATATATTTTATTATCGGAAGAGGCTATACTCGAAAAACATATGGGTTGCGTTCGTACCACATAAAGGGATCAAGCCAAACGTAGTTTTTTTTTACATAAATAACTTCCACTAACAAAAAATATCAAAGGTTTCCACAGTACCCATATTAACAACATGTGTCTTGAATGCTTTTGAAGCAAGTCTTGTAGTCAAAGGATCTGCAATCATTGCCTTTATATTGATATACTCTATTTTCGCTTACCCTTCTTTGACTTTGTCTCTCACAACCAAATATTTGATGTCAATATGCTTTGACCCACCAGAACTTTTATTATTCTTTGAAAAGAACACTAATGTGTTATTATCACAATAAATAGTGATTGGTCTCGAAATGAAATCAACAACTTTCAACCCAAAAATGAAATTTCTTAATCAAGCGGCTTGGACTGTAGCCCATAACATGCTGCAAATTGAGCCTACATAGCAGAAAATGCACTAGAGCCTGTTTAACATTTTTCCATAGAGATAGCACTACCAACTAAAATGAAAATATAAGCGGAGGTTGATTTCAAATCATCTTGACATCCACCAAAATCAAAATCTGAATAACCTACCACCTCAAAATGATTTGAACTCTAGAATGTAAGCATATAACCTTCAGTTTTCTTCAAGTATCTCATAACTTTCTTAGCTGCTTTCCAATATTCTTGTCCTGAATTTGACTAAAACCTACTAAGGACACTGATTGCATGACAATATCCGATCTAGTGAAATCTTGATCATACATCAAGCTCCCCACAGCATTAGCATTTGGAATCATCTTCATAGATTTCCTTTCTAGCTCATTCCTTGGACATTGAGCTTTGCTAAACTTATCCCCTTTCATGATAGGTACATCACCCGGTACTGCATATTAAACATTTCTAGAACGCGTCGTATATAAGCCTTCTTAGAAAGTCCTAGCAAGCCACAATGTATTTCAATGCCAAGTACATAAAGAGCTTTCTCCAAGATCTTTCATCTCAAAATTAGCAGACAACATTTTCTTTGTCTCATGAAGTAACTCCAAGTTACTGCTAGCATACAAGATGTCATCAACATACAGGACAAGAAAAATAAAATTTTTCCCACTGATTTTGAGATAAACGCATTGATCAAACTATATTTTCAACAAAACCAAGAAGGTCACAACCTCGCCAAACTTCAAATACCATTGTCATGATACTTGCTTGAGGCCATATAAGGATTTATTCAACTTGTATACGAAGTTTTCTTTTCCTTTCACAATAGGCCTTCAGGTTGTCTCATGTAAACCTTTTCAAAAAGATTTCCATTTAAAATGCTATCTTAACATCCATCTGATGAAGCTCCAAATTACAGTGTGCCACAAGTGCCGTAATAATTCGAAAGGAATCTGTGGACAAGACAGGTGAGAAGGTTTCAACATAATCAATACCTTCTCGCTGAGTGAAACCTTTTGCAACCAATCTTGCCTTCGTTCGTTCAACATTCCATTTTGAATCCAATTTACTTTTAAAGATCCACTTGTTATCTATAGCCTTAGCATCTGGAGAAAGTTCAACAAATTTCCAAACTTTATTATGTTTCATAGAATTCATTTCATCTTCTATAGCATTTATCCATTTATCTGCCTCAAGATTTGTCAACGTTTAATTATAATTAACAGGATCAACAATATGTCCCATCTTAAAATTACACTCCAATAAATATGTAATATAATCACTGGGCAATGTAGATCTCCTTTCCCTTTGCGATCTCCTGACTTGTGGTTTAGAAACTGACCTAATTGTTGTTGGATGAAGTGGAGGTTCCTCTTCGCTCCTCGGTTCTTTATTAACAACTTCAATTGGTTGAGAACCAATTCTTTCCTGTATAACAAGAACTGGAACAACAATTTGATTTGGTTCAACAAAAAGGTCTCAAAAAGTAGAAATCACAGCATCAACAAAATCATTTTCCAAAAATTCAGCAGTGATAGACTCAATGATTCTAGTGCCACGATTTAGACAGTAGAACTTATATCCTTTTGATCTTCTTGGGTACCCAATAAAGTAACCAAGAGTCGATTTCAGGTCTAATTTCTTTTCAAATGGATTATAAATCCTAACCTCAACTAAAGATCCCCAAACTTTTAAATGAACCAAATTTGGCCTACGTCCTGTCAATTTGTAACCGCTTTATTTGGAACTCCATTCAAGATATACATAACAATTTTCAAGGCTTCATCCTATAAATATTCTGACAAATTTGTTCTACTGATCATGCTTTTGACTATATCTTTTAGAGTTCAATTATGTCTTTTAGAAATGGCATTCTACTCAGGTGTCTTTGACATAGTGTTTTGAGACACTATTCCACACTAAATAACCCATGTTTTGACCAAACTCATCGTACTTGCCATAGTACTCACCACCACGATCAGACCTTACAAATTTGATACTTTTTCCATATTTTTTCTCTACTTCCAACTTGAAAATTTTGAATTTCTCAAGTGCACGTGATTTATCATTAATAAAGTGAACATATCCATATCATGAGAAATCATCAATAAAAGTTATGAAGTATTTGTTCCCACATATTGTAGAAGGCGAAGGCCCACTGATATCATTATATACTAAGTCCAAAATACCATCACTCTTAATGTGACCTTTCTATGTAGACTTAGTTAGCTTTCCTCTTATACAATACACATACGTGTCAAAATCAGAGAAGTCTAGAGAGAGAAATATATCATCTTTTACTAAACTTTCCATTCTATCCCTTGAAATATGACCCAAATGCTTATGCCACAACATAGAAGATAATTCACGGATTAGAGACCTTTTCCTTTAGCAGAACTTACATTGATCATTTTTCCTTATAATTCCTTTGAGACCACTAGAAGTTTGACTTCCAAATTTTTTGATTCTACTGATTGCAGTGTGACCTATGGCCCTTACATAACTTAGACTTTATGGTTATGTGAAGATCATTTGTTCACTGAAAAGCTAATTACACAGTTTCAATAGTCTCACGCAGCATCTTATACTTCTCTGGGGCACATATTGCAATAAGGTCATTCAACTCTCATTTATCCTATTGAGCATTCCAGGCAACCATAAGCTAGTTAGGAAGGCTATTTAAAACATGATAGTCCAGAAAAGGCTCCGCAATCGCAATTCTAAGAGCCTTTAGCTTAGATGATATATGTATCATCTTCATAATGTGCTTCCTAATACCACTTGTACCATCATGTCTCATGTTTATCAATTTGCCCATCAAGTCCCCATTTTTGACTTTATTAGTCTCAATAAATTTCTCTCATATGGCATCCATAAAACTTTTGACATTTTCATTGTCTAGGATATCATCCATAATGGGATCAGATATAGAGCGCTTAATAATTTTCAAACAGAGTTTGTTGGCCATTTTCCACTTTTCATATTCGGCTACATATTCAAACAGTGCTCTTATTCTTGGGTTTCTCAAACTTTTTCTTCATTGCAAAATCCAAACTCAAAAGACCAAGCGCTATTTCTACATCTCTTTTCCTTCTCACATAATCATTTCTAGTCAAAGTTTCAATAGCAGACAATTGATTCAAAAGAGACGAGACATTATAAATTGTGAAAACATAAAATATCATATTTAATATCATTCAAACATAATGCATGCCGTCAAATGAATGATAAAATATTCATCTAATTAACATGGGCTATTAATTAGATAATTCGTAATTAAAATCAAAATCATTTGAATTTTATTACGGCAAGAACCTAGATGCATCATCATAACGTCACCTTTGGGCTGACAATACAATATGCTATAAGATACTCTTAAAACACATCATGTAGCTAATTTACAAAATCACATTGATTTTCGAAACACCAACACCTTTGGTCAGAATGATATTTCTAAACCAAAGTAAGCTCGTTAATCGCCTTGTGCTATATTGCAAAACATCACATATAATAACACCTTCGGACAAAGATACTATATGCAATAATTCAAAATTATAGCGCAAAAAGTATATTCTTTTGGTAGAGAAAATGGAATAAATAACGATGAGTGTGCCATTTTGGTAGCTACCACCCATTTTTATTTCAAAATTTTTCTCTCAGTGAGAAAAGAAAGTCCATCTCAAAGCCCATGATAAATTCAATCATAAAACAAAAATTATGCATCAAATCATAATCATCAATTGATAAATGATAGAAATTCATATGTGATTGAAAAACGAAATTGACACTAAAATTTCAAGCATCTATGACATCAGATTTGTTCAAATTTAATTAATAACATGAAGTCATATATATGCACCAAAAAAATAATAAATAAATAAATAAATAAAGAAACATTTAAAACCCAAGAAGAGCCCTTGTGAAAAAGAATTTCAACGTGGATCCTTTTTTTTTTTTTTTTTTTTAAGTATAATCATGTATATCATAAAGCCATTGGATCAATCATAAAAAAAAAATCCCTCCCTAAATTAAAAATTTTCCCAAAGAATTAATTATTCTTTTTAGTTAGCGGCTAATCCACATCAAGAATTCTACCAAAACTAATGTAAAAGCAAATAAAATTTCCACAGAAATTAATTCACCAATAAATCGATTATTTTCTCGAATTGTGAAAGATTTGACACAACCACAATGTTTAAATTTGTTCCTTACCCAAATGCCCCAAACCTAATCGAATAATAAACATATTGTAAAGGAATATAACTCAAAAGACAGAGACAAATTCATACATGTTATGTAACGCACTGTTGAAGGGACTTACCATTTTGGCCCAAAATTAGAAATAAAACAAGGGAAAAAAATGGGTCCCGAAAAATACGTCTACAATGTTTTAAATCAATGGGTATGAGTTTCTATCAAGATTTTGAAGTTTGTGGAAGACATAGATTTCAGCAAATATGACTTGAGCAATGTTTTGAAAATCGATCCGATCATCAACCTGAAAAACTTGAAGGGTCAAGGGTCAAAAAGTTCAACCGAGGTCAAATTGGGATCGAACCGAATGTAATAAATACAGACAAAAATAATAAAACAGTATGATAACAATAATTTTTTAAACACTTCATATTAATAATTTGTTAATTAGATTCATTATTCTATAATTTGTTAACATTTTTGTTATGCCACTATCCTACATTGAAAGTTTAAGAAACCATGGGAGAGAAGTGTATCTATAAAATGCCCTATCCCACATTGGAAGTTTGTAAAATCATTTGAGGGAAGTGCATTTATAAAAGGAGCATGACATCCCATATTTCTTTATGGGTCTTTGAATTGTTATTTATGATGCCCATTCATGAAGTTGAAATCTTTTAAACCAAAAAATATAAAATATTGGGAAAACCACAAACCGTGTTTGGTTCACGGTTTAGGTTAAACCGACCGATTGATGGGTTTTTTAAGTGGTATAGTCACAAGCGGTTAACTGAGCATGATGGGCCTGGTTCCCGATTTTACTGGTTGAATCGATCAGGCTAGGCTAGTTTTGATAACATCGGAATTGAGTGTTTAGGTTGCAAAAGACGAAAATACAAAAACTATGAAACACTACATTTTTTCTTTTTTGGTCATTTCAAAACATTGAAGACTTAATAATTCCAAAAACTTTGAATTGACGGGTTGTAGAAACTTTGAAATTATTCAATCAAAAATAAGAAAGAATATTATTTTTACGAAGGATTCCAATCTTAGCATTAAACTCTGATACCAATTTTTGAATTTAATTGTAACATGCTAATAATCAAGAATTACAAAATAATAAATTGATAAATCGAATTCATACATGTGGAAGACATCATTGATACGAATAATAGTAATTAGATATTCCTCTCCTTACTCCTCACGTATTAGCCGTCAATGAGACAATCTAATAAAATAATATAGAGAGGAGAGGGGGTCTAACCTTTATATAGGAAATTATTAAATCATCCCATTACGACTTAAATTCTAATTAGGGTTTACATATATTTTCGGCTCACATACTTAAAATTACCACATCATATTAAAAATAGTTCGTAAGGTGTAAAACAGCCAAATTGATCACTTAATAAATTTGGCCCATCACAGTATCATTATGAGCCATACATATAACCTATAAAATAAACAATCAAATGAGAAACTCACATTAGAATGATTTCAACAAAGAGTGGCTAATGGATCGAGGCCAAGCCCAAGACACGGTTGGTTGATTAAATAGGTCCAATCCAATTGAATAATAAATGCCAAGTCAACATATCTAGGATCCTCTTGATCGCGTGTATGTCACGTAATTTATAGATATAACAATTTACATTTGATGTGGGCCTAATGAATGTGCTAAACCTTGTTTTCCCTCTACAAAATAGGCTTTCTTTGCTTCTGTATCTACACCAAATTTTTTTCTTTATTTTAATATTGGGGTTAGAAAAAAGTCATATGTCTAGGGTTAGGGACGGGGAAAGCACCTTGTTTTCCCTTTGCAAAATGGGCTTTCTTTGCTTCTATATCTATACCAATTTTTTTTCTTTGTTTATATAAATCCCCCATGTCCCCAACCCTGGACAAGAAGCAGGGTTGTTGGGATTAAGCCTTCTCCTGAAAATCAGATTTTCATTGAGCTTGTAAGCACTTATATATTATTGTAAGATGAATGTTATTTAACTTGAAGAAGATGTTTCTGTGTTTAACAGCTATTGAAAACTACACAAAAATATCACGCAGCCATGTCTAGAAGTCTATGATTCTTCTTGTTTGAATCGGAAACCAAGGAATTATGTCATCGATATTCTGCACTCTGGCATAAAAAAAAATTATTTATTTAGAGACAAATCTTGAATAATTTTCATTCTGATGGTAAATTTCTATAATATTTAAATATACAGATACGCAGCGATATGATTGTCTTAGATGATGAAAATTTGGACTTAGTCTGCCTTACTATACTGCTTAGTTTTTATAATTTGTATGATTGTGTCTGTTGGAAAGAGCGCAACCTCATATCAACATCCTTGTACTCAAATGAAAATTATTGCCTATTTATATCATAGCTGGGATATCCGTATTTTAGGAATTCCACTTAGACGGGAAGATAACTTCGACAAAAGATAAAGTGGCTGAGAGAATTCAGTAAGAACAAACCATCACTAAATCAGCTTGTTAATATCATGGCTAAGACGTTTATTACTTCATTTCTTGGCTTATTTGTTTTCATAGCCAATTTCGTCTCTTGCTTGGCTAACGATGCTGCTCTTCCAACTATTTTCATACTAAGAGATTCCACAGCAGATGTAGGAACCAATTCTTTCATACCAGATAGCCAAGCAAGAGCTGACTTTCCTCACAGTGGCGTTGACTTCCCACATGGAAGGCCAACTGGGAAGTTCAGCAATGGTTTCAATATTGCTGGTTACCTCAGTTAGTACAAATCTTATTATTTTAGGCATCTTTCACATGAAATCGATCGAGCTGTCTATCTAACATAATTTTTTTCCTCAGCCAAGCTTTTGGGACTCAGGAGAAGCCCACCTCCCTATATCTTTCTCATTAACCAGACGTCTGGTCACCATAAGCTTTCCCATGCAGGTGTAAACTTCGCCTCCAGGGGTTCTGATCTTCTTGATACAACTGGCTCTAAACTAGTGAGACCTGTGTGTGAACATCAAAATTTTTTTCCCCTGATATGGACGTAGAAAATCCTTTGGAGTTATTACTAACAATGGCTTCAAGCATTTGCATGGTGCAAACTCTAAAATTTCTGTTAGATCAGGAAGGATTGTAGTGAATGAAATTAATGACGCGATATGAAGTAATGAAAATCGCAATGAGAAACAATATTTAAAAATAAAGAAATTAATAAAGAGAGTTAATCGCAGAAGCACAACATTGTATTAATCGACAATATAGAGAGAAATACAAGAACTCAACAATTCTTGTTTGAACAAAAATGAAAGAGAAGACCACTATTTATAGGTAAATCACATATCATAAATATGAAAATAATGAAGAATGAGGAAATAATATATTTCCATAAAAATCACGTGAAATATAAGGAAACAAAATTTTCCACATGCAAATAAGAAAATAATTTATTTCCAAAAAAATTCACCATAATTTGGATCACAAACCCAACAATCTCCACAATGATCCAAATTCTGATGCAACGAACGAAACTTCAAGATTTCAAATTTGTCTGCATCAAAATGGCCAATCTCCTCAACACAGTAACAAAAACTCTCCAAACCAAATCGTCATCCTCTGCAAGGCGTCCACAAGCAACACTTGAACCCAAATCCTGAGTTCCCAAAATTCCATCGAGGAATTACGGTTGATCAAACAGGGTCGAAGCACACTTTGTAACAGAAACCATATCACATGCTGGATCAGAAGGCCCATTGTTAGAACTGTCGCATTCAACGTCCCCAAAAGCATCCTAGACTTTATTGATATCACGGTACCTACGTTCTATGAGTCCAATCCTAGCAAATGAATACAGTGTATTTGCTGAAATTGATGGCAAAGCAGAATCACCAATGCTTCCCCGAGCAGTGTTCTGAACCGACCCAGAGCCTGTCACAAGCAATACTGTACCAAATTAAATATCCACCACGGTACTAAACTTGTCTCGATGTCTCTTAACCAATTATGCACTTTCCTGCCAGATGTACGACTAAGACTTTTTTCGTCCCTCCAATACAACCGGATACCCATTCGGACTTTCAAAACTTCACCTCTACCTCTATTAGAGAATTTATGTCCTTTTGCATTCAGAGTACTAAGTAAGATGATATTCATTTTCAGGTCTAGAACATGTCGAATTTGATCAGTTGTTCTGACTGTCCCATCCCACAGCCTTAAGCTGACTCGACCAATTTCATCGACACGGTAAAATTAGTTGTTTCCCATCACAACTCCACCTTACTTGACACCCACATAAGTCTGAAAGAAATTCTGATTGGAACACATATGATGTGAATATGCCGAATCGAGAATCCACTCCTCGTCAGGCCTAGATTTTATGTCAGAAACCACAGTCAATATCACATCTTCGTCGTCTGGAAAATCATCAACTGCATTTGTTTTGTCTGAAGTCAAAGGTTGCGCTCCACGATTAGTAGCCAAATCATCTTTAGCCTGCAGCTTATCACAATCCTTCTGAATATGTCCTTTACATCTGAAGTAAAAGCAAAACAAATTGCTGTTATTCTTCAATCTGCCCTTCCGTCGACCACCATGAGATACAAGAGCTTCCTTATCCCTCGATGTAGCTCCAACAAAATGCTTCAATTTCTCCTTTGAGTACAAAGCATCATAGATGTCGTCTATAATTAAAGTATCCTGACTATACAAAATGATATCCTGAAACGACGCATAAAAGTCATGCAGCGAACATAATAGGATCAAGGTAAGATCCTCTTCATCGTACTTAACCTCCAACGTTTCCAAATCAGGGACAATTTCCTTAAACACAGCAATATGGTCTTCGAATGACCCTCCTTCCACCATACGATGGGAATACAGCTTCTGCTTTATAGGCCAAGTTTCAACCATAAAGTAGTTACTGTTTTCTCCTTCAAGACATCCTACAGAATATTGTTGAATAGATGTAGATGAATCAACGACAAAGTCTTTCGATCCCTCCATTGTTTCTCTTCCATTATCCAACTAGCTGGCATCTTCTTAAAACCCAACAACACATCATCCAAATCTAATTGCGTCAAAATAGCTCTCATCTTTACTTGCCACAAAGAAAATCTTGTATTGCGATTCAATTACAGAATATCATACTTCAACGCAGTCATCTCTAAAAAACCTCAAACAATCCACAACAAGAATCAAGCTTTAATACCACTTGTTTGATCCAGAAGAATTGTAGTGAATGAGATTAATGATGCGATATGAAGTAATGGAGATCACAATGAGAAACAAAATTTAGAAGTAAAGAAATTAATAAAGAGAGTTAGTCGCAGAAGCACGACGTTTTATTAATCGACAATATAAAGAGAAATACAATAACTCAACAATTCTTGTTTGAAAAAAATTGAAAGAGAAGACCACTATTTATAAGTACATGGTATATCATAAAGATGGAAATAATGTGGAATAAGGAAATAAAATATTTCCATAAAAATCACGTGAAATATAAGGAAACAAATTTTCCTACATGAAAATAAGAAAACAATTTATTTCAATATAAAAAATAAAAAAATTCATCCTAATTTGGGTCACAAACCCAACAATTCCTTTCTTTGTCTTGTGAAAATATATCGCTATTGGAACGTAATACCCTGTCAGAACAAATTACTCAATTCGCTTCATTGAGCAACAATCTCACTAATGTCATAGACCAAGCCACGCTCTCAAAATCATTGTTCTTCATCAGCATTGGAAGCAATGACATTTTCGAGTGCCCCCAGGGCATATCTCCCAGTGGCAAAGGGGAGGGCGGATAGGGCTCAGCGTGGCAGTGTGCAGAGTTCGATTCCCCGCAAAGTGGAATTGGCTTTGTTGCAAGCGGGAGTTAACATATGGGTTGACAGCCTTGACCTATCCATATGCTCTCCACCCTGGTTCCTGGGAGGCACATCCTGCGATTTACCTCCTCCATGATGGCCCAGGACAGGGTCGGTGGGGACCCTTAAGGTTGGGGTTCAACCTTTTAACATTTTCGAGTATTTCAGGACAAAATGTACAGTGCCTATAGAGAAGGTCATCATCAATCTGATGTCAGCATACGCTACTCACATTAAAGTAAGATTTCTTCCTTTCAGTATTGTATACATCTTTTCAAATCAAACAAAAAAGGGAGGTCAATATAATCAAACTGAGGTCATGTTGGATTTAGGCTTTGTACTACCTAGGGCCACGAAAGTTTGGCATCACTAGTGTGGCACCAGTCGGATGTTGTCCGGCCCAAAGACTTGTCCAAAAACTTTTAACTGGTAAACATGGCTGTTTTGAAGCCATGAACAACGTCGCCTTAGCTTTCCAGTCAGCACTTGACACTCTATTATACAACATCAGCTCTCAGTTTTCAGAAATGAAGTCCTCACTTGGAAATGGATACTAAATGACTATTGATGTCATAAACGATCCGCGTCACTACAGTATGCTGTAACCAAAAACATATTTGAACTCCTAAAAATTGATTTTATGGCTATATTAACATATAGAGGATGGCCCTAATTGATTTTCATTTTCTTTCGTTGTCAGAATTTCTAAACAAGGATACAGCATGCTGTGGAACGGGAATTTTGAATGCAGAAGGCCCTTGTAATGCTAGAGCGTCACTTTGTCCAAATCGCAGAAAGTATTTGTTCTGGGATTTGTTCCACCCGACTCGGAAAGCAGCTCGTCTGGCAGCTGAGACTCTCTATTATGGTCCAACATTATATGTATCCCCAATTAACTTCTCTCAGTTAGTAAATGACAGTTAGCATAAAACTGTAAGCACAAACTTGTGATACATCTCATTCACCATACCAGAATAAGCAGAGATCTTTATTTGATCCTGTCTGTGTTGATGTTGTATTAGTGAAATATTTGTAAATATAAGTGTATTCCAATCTGCTATACGCCTACTTTCCGTTCATCTTCAGAATTTTCTTGTTTTCAGAATCTTATTTCAATCACAAGTTCACAACCTTGTAAAAGATATGATTCAGTTCTGTCTGTCTTTGCGTTTGTTCGTTAGATGAATGCGGACTAAATTAAGAGTTAAGATTTAGGAACCTAATCTGTGGGTTTGGTTAAGTGAATGCTAACTTAATTAAGAATTAAGAACCACTGAATACCTAATCTGTGGGTTCGATTAGATGAATAGAAACTTAATTAATAATTAAGAAGCATCAATACCTAATCTTTGGGTCTGCAGTTCTGAAGTGTGTGTGTTCAGTCTGATTTGTTTGTTCTTATTCTAATTGTCAATAGAAACATTATCCTGCAGAATAACTTTCTCGATGCCCCCACATAAAGCAACATGATACCATGATTAATACAAGAAGGATATGCCTGCCCCCCCATATAAAATAGAAAAGAAAAGAAAATCCCTCTTCAAACCATATCAAAATTTTTGAAAAGTTCTATGTATGTAAATAACAATTTATACACGCTGTCGGAGTAAAAATGATGGAAATATGTAAAGCATTTACAATGATGACAACGTATACGAATTGTTGGAATTCACCTCATTTCAATGTTAATTTTATAAATTCAATTTTACTGATTGTAGCAAATCACCCACAGACTATACAAAACTAAACAATTACATTTAATAGCGTGTCTTACGTTGACAAGAACCAACTATTTATCATATATAACCCAAAAATCATGGGGATCTGAATCATCCATTTCACCTTGACCAAGTGCACCAGGAAGATCCTCTCTCTTCTTATGCATCTCCAACCAGTGTTCTGGCTCCTCAAATAAATGCAAGATCTGCAATAAAATAAAAAAAATAAATAAATGTAAATGTACTTCCTTGGACATAGTTAATACCACCACATTCACTATAGTTAATACCACCACATTCACTAGTCATATTTATAACTCGGAGACCTTGCCTACAATTGATTGTCGGCTAGAGAGCTAGTACAAATTTCAAATAAAGATCACTCTGGGTTAAATTAATAAAATACATTCAAGGAATAGTTCAATATTTAAATTGCTTCACTTCACTGATATGTTGGTGATCAAATATATTTTTACCTACAATACAGGTTGGTAATTGTTGAGTGAGATGTGAAATGCATGATGTTCCTAGAATTCATAAAAGAACTATTTTTGTAGTGAAAGATCAAAAAGATTACAGTTTTCATTGTTGGCCTTCTAGAAGATGAATGCAAGAGACACAGGCGAGCTGCAATCATCATTGTTTTCATCTCATCCTTATCATAGTCTTCCTTGAGATCAGGATCAATTAGTCTCTCACATAGGCCGCAGGTGAGCAGAGACCTTGCCTGCATATTCCTTTGGAATTTAAGTGAAAGAAGAAATCTACCATAAAATTTTATTTCTGATTGCGTTTGATTCATTTCCATTACCCAGAGTACCAAGCTTTCACGATTAGATGGTGAGTTTGATTGAATAGCCTCTTTCCCAGTGATTAATTCTAAGAGCACGACTCCATAAGAATAAACATCTATCTTTTCATCAACTTTTCCATACATCATGTACTCTGGTGCCAGATATCCAAATGTTCCTACAACATTAATTGGCTTTGCATATGCAGATGACTGCAGAGTTTGCTGATGTACAATTGCTGCCCCAAAATCTGACAGCTGATAGGTGGAAAACAGAGTTAGTTGTCATACTGATATGATTACATACAAGTGTTTATGTTGGGCAATGTTTGTTGGTTGTGCAGTCTGCATCTGAACAATCCATGAAAAAGGAACATGCATAAATTGTATTATTTAACTCTGAGTTTGATATGGAACTTCTTGATGTTTTCAAACTTCGGAACCAACAAGCTTGATTTGTGTCTCCAAAGGTAACGAGTTGAAATTTGAGGCATCAGTAACCATATCTCCTATTTCCTTTCCTTTTTTTCCCCTCTTTTTCCCTTTCTTGCTTTTGAGTGTTCTAGATTCTATAATGACAAAGTATCAGTACTTGGAATGATTGCGATGTTGCAAATGCATTATTAATTTTATCTAAAATGAACAATACGTTTAATTGTGCAGTAAAAATGGTACTCAGTGAAGACTTACTCGTGGTTTGCAATCTTCGGATAGGAGGATGTTAGATGATTTCACATCCCTATGGATGATGGGTGGATAGAAAGAATGAAGGTATTCCAATGCCCGTGCCACACCAACTGCAACCTGCATCCTCTCTTTCCAACTAAGCTGCTTGAGTCTTTGTTTCAGGCTTGAACTTAGTAAGTTATAAACAATTGCACGTATCTCTTTACAGTAACAGTATCCAAGTAGGTGAATCATGTTTTCATGGCTCAAGCCACTTGATATATCTACTTCACGGAAAAGATCCTCTTCAGAAAATCGGGAGGATTTGAGGACTTTCACCGCCACAGCCTGATCATTGTTAAAAACAGCTCGATAAACTTGACTATGTCCTCCTTCTCCAATCAACATTTCGGGACTAAAATTTTGTGTTGCACACTTTAACTCATCAAATGTATAGCGTGTGGTGTATCCCTTCACTTCTAATGTAGCTAATCTATGGAACAATTCAGGAGTTGCAACATCATAACCCTGCAGGTTTTTCTTCGCGATTGGCCAGTTTCTGCTCATGTTTTGTTGTGGTTTTGATGATGTTGAGGAACATGGCATTGATGAAGATTTTTGGAATAGAGGCTTAGTTCCTGGCTGATCACAGTTGTTGGATACTGATAAACATGACAAAGAAGATCGAATAACTTTAATAGATGATCCTTCCTGTGAAGATCTAAGAAGTTTAATAGAAGATCCTTCCTGGGAAGATCCCTCTTTCTGGAATAAGATTTTTCCTCCATTATCCATTACTAGAAGGGTGCAAGTGGGAGGTAATGCTTTCAAACATTTTGCAATTGTTGAATCTTTTGGCCTGAAAACAATAACTGTTTAGAGCAAAAAATGCAGAATTTATTTTGAATTACCATATGAAATATAGATGATGGCCATACCACAGACTTGTGCATCCCACTGCAAGAATTGTTGCAAAATTTATTCGAACTTGGTGGCTTAATTCAGCAATGTAACAGTTTCGTGGACAAACCTTGACTTCAAAATCCACCTGAGCATGTCATCAACCAAAGGTATCAAACATCCTAACAATCAGGGCATCAAAAGTTCTCAGAAATTTAACTCAACTATGTTGTCTAAATGGTCAAAAAAGCTCACCTGCTTAGACTTGCAGAGATCTTCATGGATGTAAAAGGTGTTAGGATCAAATGTATCATCTGATTCCTGCACATGAACAGCCAGAACATAGTCTCCTGTTACCACAACCGAATTTAGTAAACGGAGAAGCATTTCTCTACTGGAATGATCAGATTTTAGACCGACTATGATTCTTCTTTTCACTGTTCTGGTTCCGAGCAGTGAAAATATTCCTTTGTTGATCTTCGGGTTACCAAACATCATGGATTGGTTTTCAATGAAAAGGGAGCATCCCATTGCACAGATTGACTAAAATATCAATTTTCTTAAACTACTGGGATATCAGTGTTGGCTCAAGAATCTGTTAATCCTAGCCTTGTCCAATATGGTAGATCTTGATTTGATACATGTGGCCCCATTCATAAATTCCAGTAGTTGTTGTATTAATTTTAAGCATTTACTATTATATGGTAAGTAATTCAAAATAAAAACAGCTCAATGTCATGGATCAGCGCAAACTTATTCTCTGATTAGGCATAAAACTTCAGAAAATTCCATATTGATTCTTGAATAATACATTAGGGGCATTGGCAAGGCTTTTGCTTCTGTAGAAGAGATTCCTAAGAAATCTATCTTAGCCTAACTTCATCTAAAAGTTCTTCTAACCAAATAAAAAAACTATTCAAACATGTTCAAAAGAAGCTCTTTAGTCTTGGAAACAGCTTTTGACGTTTTGGCCCAAAATTTAACTGTTATTTGATTCTTGCAGCTGCTTCATATCATATTTTCTTCAAGGGGGTTCTGTTTTGTGTATATCAAAAAGTCGTATGTCTTGTATGTATCCAGATCCCGCGACTCCCAGTATGTTCTTTTATTATAAATTTAACATTATTATCCAAAAATATTTCTGAAATTAGAGAACAGGTAGTTGAGACCACACCTAATTTTCGAACACGGAACATAAATGAATATAACAAGGCTTCAGTTGAATCACGTCCTCAATAATCTAGACATAGTAAAATAGCAAATCCGTTGGTGTTTAACATGGGCAAGCCCAATAGTCAAAAGGGAATAGATCCTCTTCATACCCAGACTGGCCGTGGCCGACATGAAGTAGATTCATTAACGTAATGTCATGCTTAACATTTTCCACTGCATTTGTTGCAAAAAGAAATTTCATAACACATGGTCACATAGAGTGGAGACTGGAGTATGGGCCCAAACTGAGTAACGATTAGGATTGGTAGCTACTCTCATTTATAGGGGAATGGGGCACACTCCTTGTCACCAAAAGGTCCACGCTTTTTTGTCACCGTTCTAGTCTTGTAATATGCATAATTTTGTTTTCAAGTTCACTCAAAAAGATTCAATCAGGAATCCCAACATGCCAACGCCCGTCCCGTACGAAACAAATTTATTGTATCCAAAAACAAGTCATTCAGATCAAAATTTCAAAAGCCTGGAAATTTATATAAGACTACCATCAAAACGGAATGGTGACCTTTCCCAGAGGTAAGCAAGAACAGAGAGCAAATGAGCAATTAATGTTCCAAGCAATGCATGCTGCAATTTGGCACTTGCCTTATCAAACAAAAATCACATTGAAGCCACTTAAAATGAGCAAATGAGCAAGAACAGAGAGCAAATGAGCAATTAATGTTCCAAGCAATGCATGCTGCAATTTGGCACTTGCCTTATCAAACAAAAATCACATTGAAGCCACTTAAAATTTCTAGACCACAAAATGCATAAACTAAGCATTGGATGGATGATATCTAAGGATGGGCCATATGTATTTAAAGGCCAGGCTAACAAGCCCCACCAGTTCATCCCCTTTCAGAAAATCTAACGAGCATAAGAAGAGGAGGAGAAAAAATGGGAAAAAACGAAGTGCTGAATAGCTCTGCAGACACTCTCAGCAACTAGATGACACAGCAAACCAAATGCTAAAAACCCATTGGATGCATCTAAAAAATTTTGGAAAGAGCTTTGTGATAAAAATAATTCTGCTAGTTTATCTCAAACTCTTGGGGGCTGTGGATACTGTAAGTATTATGTCCTGAGTCCAATCAACTTTGGACATAAATACTTTTGATATATAATTAATGCAATTTAATGGCAGATCTATTATTTAATTAATAGACAGTTAAATAAATAATAGAGTCCGTAGATTCAAATCTTCGTAATTTGTTAATCACAAGGAGTTGTGATTGTGAGGTGCAAATTATATCTAATTGAATCTTAAATCATCCATGGTTGTAAGTAATAACGAAATACGGATATCGTTATTACATAAATCATCCATGGTTGTAAGTAACATAATTGTAGTGTACGCAAGTTCATCATACTCTTCTTTTTGTACTTCTGTTAAGTTTGAAGTAAATTTACCATCTATGGCTTTTGAAACATTTCATCTTTTGTTGCTAAATTGAAAAATCTCCCTTCCCCATTAAAAAAATTTCAATTTCAAAGTGTGAAAATATTTTTAAGCAAACAGAACAACCAAATGCACAAATATATCACACAAAGTAATCCTAAGGTCGCAATATACACCGTTCTAGATTCTCAAGATTTCGTAAGATTCACGATCTTAGATCAAATGAATGTTCAAACGGGTAAAGAGCAGGTGTTCTAACGGGATAATCAATGTAATACAAAGGTATGCAAATAAAAGTTCGAATTTTCATGCAACACAGTTTCACACAATGACTATATGACAGTTAAAGTACAAAATGAACTACCAACTTGCAATCAAAACTCAACACTTCAAAATATGGTAAATAACTCCTAAATTTCTAGCACAAGCAATGTTACCCCTTCTTGGTAATTACAAACCTAATGTCACCCCACACGATGATGCGCTAATGCTGAAATTTAAACTGGGATAAGCCTATTCACTAGAGCGGATCAATCTAAGTCCGTAAATTATGAGAGATGTGAATTTATCACTTTAAGACCACCACCAGTCATCCTAAAGCCTCTAGAAACTTTAGCAACCAACAAACCATGATCAAATCATGAATGTCCAATGAATAACTATGTCCAAACTCTACTGCACAACCTGAAATAAAAAACTAACACCAAAATGGCAGAAATAATGTGAGGAACAAACTGCCTGAAGAGACCGTCTCGAAATTCCCGCTCATGCGCCCTCATGCATGGCTTCTCCTCTTTTTGTGTGGCCTCACGTGCCATCAGGAAACCTCACGCACAAGTCAACCTGGACCGTAACCACCTACACGTTACACCAGTGGTCTTCATTTCACTAAAAGCCATCTGGATCGACCGAAAAAATTGCACGAACATATTCAATTTTTGGACAGTTTATGGATAGAATCTTCGATCTAATTTTTGCCAATTTTTAGGTCATTTTCAGGTATATTTCACGAGCCAAAACCACCACCTTGAAGATCTAATACAAATGTTGCGGAAGCTCTCTCCAAGAATCTTCAATTTGGTGTTTTTCGAGCTCAGTCTAGCGTACCTTTCTCTACCAACAACTAATCCAGCCAGCTCCGATTCACAAGCAATATAATTTACCTCGATAGCTATTCAATCTTACCCAAAAAATAGAAGAAATGGTGATAATTTATAGCCACAAAGGTAAGGAGAAAATACCACAAAGATAGGCTATGATGGAACCACAAATTACACAAAGTAATCAAGCGTTTTGGACACTCCAATTGGCCTTTTTCACACACCAAAGGAGGCAGCCAAAATTTTCCTTTTTTTTCTCACAAACCACACTAGAAAATGGCCAGGGTATATTCCTTATAAATATGCTAGCCTTTTAATTGGACCAAAAAGAAGGTAAACGAACCAAGATTCAAGTCATCTAAGAGGGAATATAATTGGACCAGGTGGAGCTCATAGACTTAGTTGTTGGATTTATTTCATTCATTGGCCTATGCCTGTGAAATATGTTGACATCGTGAATTGGACTTTCATGTGGCCAATCGAGAGCCACTCCATGAGTTCCTCCCCGTGCAAAATAACACACGGTCAAAAGCACATGGTCAAAACCAGAGGCAGTGGTGGCGACCACATACACTCCGATGATCAAGTTAATAGGTGATGATCAGAATGGCATCAGAATTGTGCAAGAGTGGAAAGGAGAAAACTATACTTGTATGTGGGTAGCTAAGTTTAGTGTGAGTTTCATTACCTTTGCCTCTTGCCATACCTTAGATATTAATAGATGAGGAGCACCGTTGGATATGCGACATGTGTATGCATCTGACGGTCTGAGGTGTCCACTCGTAGGCATCAATCAATCGTGTCTAGAGTGTGTGGGTAATTAATTTTTCTGAGTTGGATTGACATAAAGTTGACATCAATCAATTGATGGAGATGTCACGTCAATTATGTCACGTCAATTAATCCATTGAGATAAAGGGTATTCTGACAAAGATCTCTCTTAGAAATTAGGGACAAAGAGTTGTTTAAAGAAGCGCCTTGGTGTACCCCACGCTTCAACATGGGGGCACTTCAGACACTTTGGCAGATTAACTTGGCAATCAGCATGTGGTCTTATAGTTAGGTCCAGGCTCATATCACTTTGGAACCACTTTGGAGGGAACATGTGGCACCTCGCTGGGGAGTGGGCACGATGTGCCGAAGTGGTTTGGTTAGGAGCGTAACAGTGGTCCTCCCAAGTTCAGGGATGAATATTCATATCATTCGTAGTCTTGTTTGAACGATTGTGTTGGCCTTTGAGAGAGTAAGTCATACCGGAGTGTTGACCCCATAGTGAAAACAAGCAAATGGGGACCAGCCTTTGTAGAGCTCGTAAAGGTAGTGGGGGGCCTCATCTTCGATTGATGCATTGACCCACAAGGGACGATGCTTAGAAGATGGCTTAAGGCTTTGTATAGCTTTTGTAACTAAGCGACCGAGGCGATGATCCACAGGGGTTTTCATTTAAAGAGAGTAGGAGTTTTGTAAAGCTGACGAGAGAGTTCATCTCGGACCGATGTGTTGACCCACAGGGGACGACACTTGGGAGACGACTTGAGACTTTGTAAAGTTTTTGCATCTCTGCGATCGAGGTGATGACCCACAGGAGTGTCCGTTTGGAGAGAGTTGAAGCTTTGTAAAGCTGATAAAAGAGCTCATCTTTAACTGATATGCTGACCCACGGGGAACGACGCTTGGGTGACGGTTTGAGGCTTTGCAAAGCTTTTACAACTTTGCGACCAAGGCAATGACCCACAGAGGTCTTCATCTAGGGAGATTTGAAGCTTTGTAAAGCTGATAAGAGAGCTCATCTCTGACCGATGCACTGACCCACAAGGGGTAATGCTTGAGAGATCGCTTGAGGCTTTGTAAAGCTTTTGCAGCTCTACGATCGAGGCGATGACCCACAAGGGTCTCCATCTAGAGAGAGCTGAAGCTTTATAAAGCTGAGGTGCATGCTTTGAGGTCTCTTAAAAAAGCTAGGAGCTTGATCTGAAGTGTCTTATTCTAATGTTAAACGATGTGACAGCTGTTGCGTATTTTCGAGACGACAGTTAGGTGTGATGTCCATTCCCAAAAAAGACTGCTATGGCTATCTATTGTAGATGGCTATTGTAAATCGAAATGATGCGTTTAGGGCTTGCGTGGGAGTCACAGCTAGATCTTGGACGTTGATCAAATCTAACATTTCATTTCAACTCTTTAGATTTAGCAATGCGATCAATGGCCCAGATCAATAGTATTTGAATTGGACGGTCGAGATCATGTGAGGCTCCAAAAGGCGTTGGCGTTGCCATTCGAATGCTTTCACTCTTGCAAACTCAAAAGTTCATTGCTATCAAACTTTTGTGCGATTTTCGATGAGTATTCTGTAATCTTCAAGAATTTTATATGGAATTCCAACATTTTTCCAATTTTCGGCGATTTTCCAAGATCCCATTTCCACCTTTCCCGACATAAAAACAACTTTCAGTTGTCCTCCGTAAGTACTCTTAAGTTTTATTTACCTTTATAGAAAATGGTGTTTGAGGGGAATAGGTGTTCTAGGGATGACTTGGAGGTGGTAAGGGTGGTTGAACCCATTCTAGCTAGTTCTGTCGAGATATCTGAGGCAATAATAGGGGAAAAATATCTGGCGACCAGCAGATAACCATGCAGAAATGTTTTAGCATTGGAGAGCATCTGACTACCCTTCAAAGTTGAAAACAACCGACCTGGCTAGACTTAGGACTGAATATAGCATTCCAAACAGTATTGGTTGAGTACTACTGGGGCTGGATGAACGAGCCTGCTACACAAGGTTTGGATGTGTCGCTGTTAGTGAGGCCATCCTTAGGGCGGGACATAGGTTACATATTCAACCCTTTTTTAGATACGTATTAAGGTCCTATCATCTAGCCCCAACCCAGTTGAATTTGAACTCCTGGAGCCAGATGGTGGGTTCGTGGATACTGTGGAAGGAGGCATCCTATGGGGTAGAGACGCGTTTCTCCATTTTCCAAACCATGTATATACCTAAGGTTGCGGTAGAGAGTGATAAGACGAAGGGATGGTATTACCTGACCTCCTAGGGGTTTCATACTCCATTCGTGCTCACTCTGCCAAGCTCCATCAAGGAATGGAAGAGTTTGTGGCACTGGGCTTTCGGGAGATGGGACACGTGGAGGATAACCCCCTGGCACCTCTTACTCTTCCCACCAAATACTCTACATTTAGTGAGTACTAGCACTTTGCCTTTGAATATATATTCACTTCTATTTGGAATACAACTCATTTGTACTTGCAGGTCCTTTTCCTCGGTGTGAGTTGTCCATCGAGGATTTTAACATGATCTGTATCACGTATCAGCTTCCTCTAAAGAGGAGATCTTATAACAAGTTGATAAGGAAGAATATTTAATTCGTCACACACGAATTGATGGCTTCCCAAGGTGAGTGTTCTAAAGTTTGTTTATTACCATGGTGGCCGAAGTGTATACAGGCTAATCCATTGTGTTTTGTTGTAGATGACTTCAACAAGAAGAGGCCCCTGAAGCTGGACTTTAAAACCATCCAAAGGATTATAGCTGAGGCAAAGGCATTGAAGACCTCTTCCTTAGCCTATAAGAAACAAATGGACGACTTGGCAGCGGCCAGCAAGAAGCTGCCTCAGGTCGAGGAGGAGGAAGAGGAGAATGAGCCTTTACTGAAGAATGGAAAGTGGGCAGCTGGGCCTCCAAGGGCCCCAACAGTGGTGAGGATGGCCACTAGGTAGATGATGGTCCCCACTGGGATCGTGATACGAGAAAGGTCTACCTTTTGCCAAAAGCTACTGCTATATAGACCTTTGCTCCTACTATTGTGGTGGTTCCTGCTTCGAATGTTGCCCCTGTCGCTCACCCTATCAAATACGAGAGAAGGAAGAGGGTTCGACCTGTGAAGGAGTAGGACTTTTTGGGCTACACCTCAAAGGAACCTGTGAAGGAGGTCTTGGAAGCCCTCGACACCTTGAATAAAGAGATGACTAAGCTGAGGCAGTGGGTAGAGGCCCAAGTCGAAGAGATTGACTCTCTGAAGACAGAGGCAAAAATTGCTTGGAGTCAACCGTACAGCACTTGATCGACCATTTTGAAGAGCACGAGCTATATAATACCTTTGCCAACTATTGGGCCTCGTGGACTGCCCAAGCTATGCTGCAGTACCTTAGAGAGGTCCACCCGAACTTGGACATCTCAGCTTCAGAGGAAGAGTTTGGTGGGCCCACCAGGGGTCTCCTCGACATAGCTGCTGTCGAGGAGGCTAAGGCTGCTTCGAAGGAGGCTGAGGTAAGGGGCAGGGGCCATAGTGCCAGTAGAGTAGGATTTTTGTAATGGCTTCATCCTACCTCTTGCAATTATTTGACATTAATGAAATGAAATTATTTACTTTCTAAGTATTGAGACTTCTTCCATTGGCTTTGAACTATTTGTGCTATGGTAATTTGATAAACGCTTCAGAGTGTAACATACAGTCATTAGTAGTACCTTCTCAAGTGTTCAATATTCCACTGATGAGGCAATACTTTCCTTGTCATATTTTCAATTTCATAAGTTTCGGGTTGGGACTCTTTGATGATTCGATAGGGTCTTCCCAGTTTGGTCCAAGTATTCCGGAGCGTGTTGGCTTCGATGATTGGAACACCTTTTGGATTACCAGTTTGTCCAAACGTAGAGTTCGGTTCTTGACCTTTAAGTTGTAATAACAGGTCATCTTCCTTTGGTACATAGCCAGTTTGACTTGGGATGTATCCATTTCTCTTCTAGGAGATGGAGTTCGCACACTCGAGCTTCGTCATTGCTGACCTAATTAAAGCATATGCGACGATGCGAGGGGATTCCAACCTTGACCAGACTCATGGCTTTGGATCCGTAGGTCATGGAAAAGGGAGTTTCTCCTGTTGCGGTTCGACTAGTTGTGCATATGGCCCAAAGGACATAGGAAAGCTCATCGACCCATGCTCCTTTTGAGGTGTCAAGCTTCCTTTTCAGGTTATGCTTATCTTCTTCTTGTTTACTGCCTCAACTTGCCCATTCACTTGGGAGTGATTAGGTGTTGAGAAGTCCTTCCTTATGCCCAATTCATCGCACAGATCTCGCATCTTCTTATTATTGAACCGTCTTTCATTGTCGAACACTAGGGAGTGGGGAATGTCGAACCTAAAAATGATGTGCTTTTAGACGAATTTAGTAACATTCACCTCAATGATTTTGGCTAGAGGTTCAGCCTCAACTACTTGGTGAAGTAGCCAATGGCAACAACAACAAAGGTTGGCTTCCTTTTCCTTTTGAGAGGGTGTCAATAAAGTTAATGCCCCACTTGGCGAATGGCCAGGGACTGGTGACCACAGAGAGGCTCTGAGAAGGCTGTCTCTGAACATTGGAGAACCGTTGACACTTGTCACATTTTTGAACAAACTGGCAAAAATCCCTTTTCAGGGTTGGCCAGAAGTAGCCTTATCAAAGTGCCTTGTATGCCAGAGTCATTCTTCTGGAGTGCTTACCACATGTTCCCTCGTGGATCATCCTTAGTATGTACATGGCTTCTTCCCTCCCACACATCGGAGAAGCGGTAAGGTGAAGTCTCTTTTGTAAAGCACGTCATCTTAGAGAATGAAGTAAGCAGCCCTTCTTCTCAACTTCTTTACCTCGTTCATTGAGGCTGGCACTGATTGATCTCTGAGATAAACTATGATGGGTTGCATCCAAAATGAGGTACCTTCGATCCACAATACCTCTTCACCTTCAGAGATAGAGAGCTTTGGTAAATGTTCAATTGGAACAATTTTTAGCAGCTCGAAGTCCTTATTGCTGACCAACTTGGATAGGGCATCTGCATGTGTTATGGAGGCATGGGACTTGAATCAGATCGAACCTCTCAAAGTGGGGGACGAGGCTCAGCACTAATTTCAAATAAGTGACCATGCCACCATGCTTGGCTGTGAACATCCCGTTAACCTGACTCACCACAAGTTGTGAATCACTACCTGCCAGGAGCCTTTTTTCTTGCATTTCATTGGCTAGTTTGAGGCCTGTTAAAAGGGCCTCATACTCTGAGGCATTATTTGAGGCTTTGAAGCCGAACCTGATTGCACAGTATAACTTATTGCCCTCCAGGCATTCCAAAATGACTCCTGCTCTAGAGCCAACCTCTTCTGACGATCTATCCATGAATAGATTCCATGTTGAGGGCTTCGCTGGTTCCATTGTCGCCTCCATTTCTGGGGCTTTGGCGAACTCAACAACGAAGTTTATACAGTAAGTCGAACTCACTGAGCTCAGTTACTCATTTTAGTAGTCGACTTGAAGTGTCTATCTTCTGCAGCACTTGTTTCAGTGAGAAGTTGGTGAGAATTTCAATTGAATGGGCCTAAAAATATGGCCTCAGTTTCCTTGATGCTGTGATAAGTGAAAGTGCAAGTTTCTCCATATCTGGGGTAGCAAGTCTCTGCTAACACTAAAGCTTTGCTGATAGTGGCAGTTGTTAGGTCCCTTCTTTCCTGGCGAGGACTGCACTGACTGCTTTGTCTGAGACTGCCAGATACAATAGGAGTGTCTCATTTGGCCTTGGTTTTGACAGTAGGGATGCCTCTCCCAAATGCTTCTTCAACGCCTGGAAGGCTATCTCACACTCTTAGATCCATTGAAACTTCTTTTCCTACTTTAAAACTTTGAAGAATGGTAAACTTTTATCAGTGGCCTTGGAGATGAAGCGGTTGATCTCAGCAATTTGCCCATTAAAGCTTTGTACCTCCTTCGATTTCTAAGGTGATTGCATCTCTAACAAGGCCTTTATCTTTTCTAGATTTGTTTCAATCCCTCTCTGATTAACAATGTAGCCCAAGAATTGATTTGATGCTACCCCAAAGGTGCATTTCAGTGGGTTCAACTTCATCCTATATTTCCTTGGAATTTGAAAAGTGTTGTCTAGGTGACTTACGTAAGCTTTTGCGTGGAGGCTTTTGACCAGCATGTCATCCATGTCAACTTTCATGGTTCTGCCAATGAGTTTGATGAACATCATGTTGACCAACCTCTGATATGTGGCACTTGCGTTCTTCAAACCGAAGGGCATTACCTTGTAACAGTACCATCCCCTATTCGTGATAAATGATGTGGCCTCTTCGTCAGATCGGAACATGGGTATCTTGTTATACCCTGAATAAGAATCCATAAAGCTTAGAAGCTTATAACCAGTAGTGGAGTCCAAAAGTTGGTCTATTCTTGGGAGGGGGAAGCTATCGTTTGAGCAAGCCTTATTCAAATTGGTGAAGTCTGTGCAAACCTTCCACTTTCCTCTAATCTTCTTTACAAAAACTGGGTTGGATACCCACTTCAAATAGATTGCTTCCCTGATGAAACCGTTGCAACTCAGTTTGTCGACTTCCTCCTTGAGAGCTTCATATCTTTTCGGATTGAGGGCTCGCCTCTTCTATCGATGTGGTGCATGAGTGGGGTTGATGTTTAAGTGGTGATAGCTAATCCTTGTGTCTATCCCCACCATTTCTTTATGTTTCCAGGGAAAATGTCAAAATATTTTTCAGGAAGTTTATAAGCTCCTCTTTGATCTCAAGAGGCAATATTTTTCCTATTCACAAGAACTGAGTATGGTCTCGGGAGTTGGTAGGAAAATTTTTGAGCTCTTCCATTGGAGTTGCATTTGGTTTAGACTCAGTGATCTGGAGATCCAATTCATTAAGAGGAAGCCCTTCTTCAGGGGCCTCAATCATGTCGACATCTTCCACCTGTTTGAAAGTGTGCCCTTGTTCAGGGGCATCGAGTATCTCTACATTCGTGTTGGTTTTGTTTGCAACATCAGTTATAATTACATTCACATTGCGGGGCTCATATTTTCGAAAAGAGTTGAGGTAACAAGGCTTCGAGCCCATTTGGTCACCTCAAACTATGGCGATTCCATGCTTGGTTGGGAATTTCATATAAAAGTAGTGAATAGAGGTGACAGTCCAAAGATACTTTAGGGTAGGTTTACTTAGTACTCCGTGGTAAGCTGATCTATGATCTACCACTAAGAATTCCATGACGTGAGCATTAGGTGGGCTGATCCCATCTTAACAGGTGAAGTAATTCGTCCCCGTGAAACGATACTGTCACCAGTGAATCCAAATATTGGGTCGGTCAGGGGGACCAAGCCATGTTCAATCTGCATCTTATCAAAGGTTGACCAAAATAGTATATTCACCGAGCGTCCATTGTCAACAAGTATGCGTTTGAGTCCGTTTCGAGCCATTAAGGCTCTTACTACCAATGCATCGCAGTGGGGTAATGAGCACCTTGCATCTTTCTGGGAGAAAGTGATTGGGGCCATTCTGCTAGCTCTTTAGGACTGGTTGGCAGTATAAACCATTGGTGGATCCTTTGCTTCTCTTGTATAGTTCCTTTGTGCAATCCTAGTGTTGCCTCCGATGTGAGGTCCTCCAATGATTGTGTCAATTTCTCGGATAGTCTCACCTTCGATAGCTGGGGCTTAATTCCTTTGCCTAGATTCTCCTCGAGAACTATCTCTCGTCTCTCTTCTTCGAGGTGATTTATCCATTTGTCGCCAGTATCCCTGCTGGGAGAGGTGGACCTAGAGGGGGTGTTCTCGATCCCTCCTCGAGCGTAAGTTACTTCGATGTGAAGATTGAGGGGCGTCACTACATTCGCTGATGTCGTAGCCATAAAGCTGATGAAATGTGTAGTACTTCGCCCCTTTCAGGGGCTGTTTGCCCACTTCTTCCTCCACAGGTTCATGTTGGAAGTTCCTCCGGACATTCTGCCTCGAAAATTGCATCCTCGCATGCTAATGCTTGTCCAGAGGTGGGCGCTACTGTATGCCCTCCTTTGGTCCATTGCTGCATGATGAGGTGTACTGCTAATCCTCGACCTATCTATCTCTGAGGCTAATGGAGTCCCTGAGTTGCGCAATTTTGGTGGTCAATCATCTATTCGTTGACGATCTCCACCCTCATCATTTTCACTAGTTGATCATATGTACTTGGATTCTTGCTTTGCATGTCTCTTCAGAATAAAGTGTTCATGTTGAGGCCCCCTTTAAGGTCAAAACGGCCTCTCTATCGGTAACTTGTTCACAATACGTGATTTCATCAGTAAATTTGACAAGATAGCTTTTCAGTGTCTCTCCAGGGGCTTGCCTCATGTCTTGTAGGCATTGCACCGGGGCCTTTACTTCCCTTCGTGAGAGGTACTGGTTTAGGAAAGCCTTCTTCAAATTCGACCAACTTCTAATGCTTAGAGGTGGTAGTCTATTGTACCACACCTCGGCAGCTCCAGTACATTTAGGTGGAAGGTCCTACATTTTAGCTCCGACAAGGTTCCTCTGAGACTCATTTGCGTCATATACTTGGTGAGGTGCTTCTGAGGGTCCCAATTTTCCTCATACTTAGGGATTTTAAGGGGTATGAAGTTTGTGGGCATTGAGAAGTTTTGGATTTCTCTAGAAAATGAGAGATTATCATCGTCGTCACTGATTTCATAGGAGCGACATGGCCCATCAGAACCTTCCACTTCTGGCGCATTCTGGGGAGATGGAGGTACCCTACCCCGACTGTCCCAATCTACTAGGTTTTTCCTCTCCCATCTATTTCTAGGCGAAGGAGGTGCTTCCTATTCTTGTCCCTACTCCTACTCCTACTCCTGCTCATGCTAAGCTGACCTTTGCATGGAGCGGACCTTATTGCTATGATTTTGCCATATCCGATCAAGGACACTAATCGATCTCTGAGGCTAGTATTCTGGTGGAAAGTTTTCTCCCAACTGTAGTTCTGCCACATGAGTGCCTTGGGTATAGGAAGTGACATTCACTCCCATTTCTCTCTCAATGGGGTGTTCTCTATGATAACTTAAACGACCTCGGGCATGAGATGCCAGGTTTTGCCCTTGAGTTGGGTACAGTTCCTATGATATTGGGAAGCCCTGTGGCTTGCATGAAGAACTCGCGCATTGTCATATTCTGAACTGCAATACCCCTCATGCCTACAGCTATCTGAGTCATTCCTTCAGTGAGTGCTATGATTCTATCACCTTGACGACACCGGTGATGGGGTCTTCGATGCGTAACGTTTATTCGGAGCACCTCTCCTTCAGAGGTGCCCCTGAGTTCGAGAGTTGCATCCTCATTGCTATAACTCATTTTCTTCACTCCTTTTCTCAAGGGTGTGTAGAACTTTTAGACTAGAGGTTGACTTAGTTATTTTTCAAGAATGTCCCTTTTCAAGGTAAGTCAATAGTTTTTCGATTGCTTTTTCTGGTGGTAAATGGGGAAATCTTGGACAGAATGTTCCCATAAACGGTGTCAATCTGTTGACCTTGTGAATTGGACCTCCACGTGGTCAATCGAGAGCCATTTCACGTATTTCCCCTGAGCACAATAACACACAATTAGAAACACACGGTCGAAGCCAGCGAAGGTGGCGACGGCCACATACACTCCGACGATCAAGTCAGTGGGCGGTAATCATAACGATACCGAAATTGTGCAAGAGTGGGGGAGAAGAGAACTATACTTGCGTGTGGGTAGCTAAGTTTAGTGTGAGTTTCATTAACTTTACCTCTTACCAAACCTTAGATCTTTATAGATGAAGAGCACCGTTGGATATGGGACGGGTGTATGCATCTAACGGTCTGAGGTGTCCGCTCATAGGCATCAGTCAGTTGCGTCTAGAGTGTGTGGGTAATTAATTCTTCTGAGTTGGATTGACATAAAGTTGACATGTCATATCAACCAATTCATGGAGATGTCATGTCAATTAATCCATTGAGATAAAGGGGATCCTAACAAAGATCTCTTTTTTAAAGTGGCGACGGAGAGCTGTTTGAAGAAGCGCCTCGGTATACTCTACGCTTCAACATGGGGGCACTTTGGATGCCTTTGCAGATTAACTTGGCTACCAGCATGTGGTCTTATAGTTAGGTTGAATCTCATATCACTTTGGAACCACTTCGGAAGAGACACATGGCACCCTACTGGGGAGTGGGCGTAATGTGCCGAAATGGTTTGGTTAGGGACGTAACAAAATATATTAATCCATGTTAATATCATAGCTCGAAATTTATTGGGTATCAAAAACCTAACACTTTATCTGTAGAAAATAAGATTTTTTTCCCTATTTGTGTCTATTAACTCTGCTATAGCACTTTCATGTATTATTCCACTTCAGCCTTCGAATTTGTAGTTCAATAAGCTCTTCATTGTTATTACTAAAACAATTGATCCTGTATATGCTTCTTCATTTCCTAGCTGTCAGTTCATAGTTCTATTTGCTTTGTTTACGTGACTGTATTAAGAGGGAATCGCAGTTGCAATAAAGATGTCATGTACTCAATGATCAGAGTATACTGTTTCCTTTTCTTTTCCATTAAGCTAGTTTATACTCTCTTCGATGACTGGGCAAAGAAGTTCTTATTCTAAAAGCATATTACATAGTTTTCAATATCATGTTTGTTTGTCTTCGCTCTTTTGTACATCATATTATGGAAGTCGAAGCATAATACCTGGCATGTCAACTATGGACAAGGCAAGTCGATAAATATGCTAAAAACCTTTATTGTAAAATAGCAACATTATTTGCACTTGTACATTTCATATTGGGCTGGAGTTGCAAGATATAATGCTCACTTTATCTGGCTGGGTGATTATCAAGATTTTATTTTTTGAACTTCTTGGTCCTCCAGTTCTTGTAATAGAATGGAAATGTATCTATTAGCTCTCTACTTCGTTGATCCAATCTGTGAGATGATACATAGCGATCTTTATTTTACTTTCCTCATAATTTTTATTGATGCTAGCAAAACGGAAGAGATTGCTAATATGAGATACCGCTATGCAGAATGTCTTCTAGATTGCCTAGACTTGTCATCAGCGACAAGTATGCATGTGTGGAAGATGAAAGAAAAGAACCAACATCCCAATTTTCAGAAAGCTAAACACAAGTCATGGAGTGATAAGGTGAAGAGAGTTGCAGGTGGTGGAAATAATTAGTTCCTATTGCAATACGCAAAGACTTTGTTTCTAGTCCTCAACAAACTGCACTCCGGATATGAGCAATATTCAGCACAACAACGTTGTTAATCCATTAAGCCTTATCTACTAATTGTAAGTCAGTTAAGATTGTTCGTCAAAAGAATAAGTAAAATCTAAGGTTAATTGGTATTTGAAGTAAGAAATGGGAGTTCACAAATAGAAAAGCAATTGATATGATTCAGAAGAAGTCCAGTTGCTTTAAGAAATTTAACTGCCATCCTTCCTATTTATTTTTGCGAAACAAATGAGAAAAATGCAATACATTTGCTAATTTATAGTATTGCCATTGAAGATCTATATCAAAATCTCTCATTTTGTAGGGTTTTGGGCAGTCAATTCTAGAAGGAAGATGTTACCATGTTCTTTCTCAATTTATTTAACACACGCCTTACACATCTCCATTTGAAACTCCAACATTTTGTTCATCCCCTATATTGCCTCGTAGCCCAAGAAGGTCATTTTCTCTGCTAAACAAGAATGGTCATAACAGAACTCTAATTCATAAGTTGACAAAGTGATGAAATCTGACTTTGGAAAACTCTGGTCTGGAAAACTTATTTCCATAAGAACTCCAGAGGTTGTTGAGCATAACTGATTTCTTGAATTCTAGCTGAAAGCATTAAGTTGAGGTGATTTTAGTTTGTCCTGTAAATTTCTTTTAGAACAGTTGTTTCCTTTTGAAAACTTTGACCATGGTTTATTTCATGTGCTAGATAGATTATGTTACTACTATAGTTATGATATTTTCTCAAGGTAAATCTATTGGTTGTTTCTTGAAATTGTGCACAAAGGGAAAAGAAACTTTTCTTATGTTCACTTGCATTAGCATTTTCTTCTATGGCTCTTATATTCCTTCCACCTCTCCACATGCTACACTAGTTGAAAGTGGTTGGATGTCCATGTCGACTCTCAAGTGATTTCTTCACTTCAAGCTCTGTAAAACATACGAGTATGTTCAACCTTCCACAAAAGAAAAAGGTAGAACCAACTTTTGTTAAGTTGGAGAATAGGAAGAGTAGCATATCGATTTGGAATAGCCTTGTCAAACAAATAAGAACAATGTCGAGCTGATATGATGTTTTGGTTGAACGAAGGTGCTTCTAGGGCAGCAATTCAGTATGTATACACATTGATACAAAACACTTGGTTTGGTCACTTTACATTTCTATAACATGCATGAATGTTGTTGAAGTAAAAGAACCAACAACTTACTGTCGAACGTATGCACAGTACAATTTTAATACATATTGTTGTCACCATTAAATAGGCTAGATTCATTCACTATGAAAGACATCATATTAGGTGCCTTAAAAAAATTTTATCATACAATTTAAATCATAGAGTACACATAACTATAGCAATCATATTTCTATTAAATTTTTGTTGTATTTTGTTAAAATAATAACAATGAGATTTAGAATTTTTAAATACATTTTATGTGTGAAAGTTATAAAATAATGAACATAAAAGACAACAGAACAAATTTGAGAACGAGGCGAAATTGCATTTTGAAAAGGCAAAACTCATGGCCTCTAGCGCGTAGCAGAGTTTTTGTTTTTGCCATTTAGGCCTTGCTCCTCATAGTTATGACCAGCTAGGCATTAGGCTACGTACTTTTTCATTGGATGTTTCCATCTATATAAATAGATGTTATTTGATAAGAATTTTTAATCAATTACAAAACTCTATATAATTTTAAAAAAAAAAACACTAAATTTTTTTTATCTTGTTCTTTATTTTCTTTCACATTTTACTTATTATTATTAACTTTAAGGCTTGTCTAATTCATGAAGCTATTTGACGTATCTAATAAATAATCTCAAAGATGAGGGGAGACGAACATTGTTTTAAGATAACGTGTTTGAGTTTTTCTATGCTGTGAATTCTCTTCATTCGAGTTTATTTTCTTCTTCGTCTTACCATGTTGTTTCCAACAATTATCATTAGCCACGTACTAAATAAGTTATATAAGAATCATTTTTATTAATTCTATGATAAAAAGAGTAACTAATACTAAAAAAAAAAAAATAAGGTTGAACCCCAACTTTAAAGTCCCTCATCATCCCGCCTCTAAATTTTGTAAGGGAGGTAAATTGCGGGATGTGCCCTGCAGGCCAGGGAATAAGAGCTGCACGTACACTGTACCTACAAGGAGTCCAATTTCATGTCTCAAAAATTGAACTC
>NW_019242913.1:105644-124545 GCF_002742605.1 Olea europaea var. sylvestris | reverse complement strand
GCCCGGTTACCCTATTGTTCGGTTTATATGTTTCAACTTTGGCTTTATTTTCAGGATATAGCGCCTTCGATGGATTTGTTGAGACCGTTGTTACCTTCAAATCCGTACTTGAGAAGCCTGAAGGTGGATTGCACACGCCTTGATGATTCCTCCCTCGATTTCCTGATTCGCCCCTCTTTGCAAGAGCTTTGCCTCTACAATTGCGCCGACTGTAGCGGCAAGCTTCTCTCTCTACTTGGTCGCCAGTGCAAAGACCTTCGGTTCGTATCTTATTCTTTATTTTCGGGTTGAATTTTTGTCTCTTAGATTCTTCTGCGTTGATCTGTGTTTTTTGTAGCGATGCATAATTTTTTTAAGGTCAAAATGATTTACTTGGTGCCATTTGCTGTTTTTTTTATAACGTTTCTTTAAGTTTTCATCTTTCCTATGAATATTCTTAAGTTGATGTATTTTATAGGATGAGAAGTGGAAAATGTGTTATTTGCTTTGTTGTATTTGATTTTGTGTGTTTCAGGTTTCTGTACTTAAGTTCAGTGGCGGAGAAAAGGGGGAGGTCAATTGATGTTCTGGATCTTGAGGAATTGCTCAGTGGTTGCACTCACTTGGAAGTAAGGACTCACTGCACGAGTGACTAGGATAACTATTACTAAATAATATGGCAAATCCTTGACTCGGATGTAAAAATTTGGGAATACATTTGAAATCACATTTTTCACTAGTTTTTTAATATTGTTCTGAAGGAAGAATAATGTTGAGTTCACGAATGTCATTTGTAATTCTTCCAACTTGTTTAGGTATGCTTGTAGAGTTCACTCAGCGTGGCTCACTGGATAAAGGCCTATCCTTTTAGGCCTACAGTGTTGGAAACCTTCTTGTTCATATCCTTTGGCAACAGAAATCTTCATGTTCCATATCCCTACCATTTCTTACATGCAAGAGTCAATATAAATCATGACTTTGCTGTCTAAAAGAATCCGATTGAGCTATTCACAGTTTACATGTATTTTTAGGCTTGCATTTATCCTTGATGTGTTAACATTTGTAGATCTCAATAACTTATTGTTAATAATTCTTTTGACGTCAAAGGGATTAAGTTCATGCATGCACTCTATTACATTAAGCAAAGGCAATGCATCTTTCTGTGAATATTCTGTATATAAAGCGTTTTTGTCTTTTACCGATGAATGATTTGCAAATAGTCCATGTGTTACCACATCAAATAGACTATACAAAAAGTTAATTGTACTAAATCTATAAACCTAAGCAGCAAATTTGGCATATATAGTCTTTATTATAATTCTGTAGGATTTGACATAAAGTTGCAGTGCTCTTCCCTATAAAACAGCTTTATGGTCAAGTGCTTATGGGATTAAAAGGAAAATTGACTGGGAATATGATATCTTTATTAGTTTAGTGATATGGAAGATAAAATTTTCTGTGGTTTCTGATAGTTATTTTGAAATGGAGCAGTAAATATATTTGAGCCCTTGTTTGAGCCCCATTATTTGGTTAAGGATGATTTTTGGAATAGTAGATTGGTGGAAAATGTGTGGTTAAAAAATAAAGAAAAGTTTTAGGTTTGCATGTGATATTATTTATTGAAGAATGCGTCGCTGAGAAGAAAAGAGAGAAAAATGCATTTTGAAAATAATGAAAATCAAACAAGGGCTGAATGTCCTATGAACTAGGTTGAGGTTGCACATATTTCTTTCTTGAATCTGTAACTTTTTTAGTTTACCTTCACAAATAGTGAATCAATGGAAATAGAGCCACTGGATATCTGGCAGTCTATCGCTAAAACCGTCAAAATTTAAAAATAAAAATGATGGGTATACTAGTCCCCATTATGGATAATTTGATTCATTTAAAAGCCCTACATATTTGTACATTCTGGTGTCTATGATGAGTTATGCTTCTGCATAATAGAATTTTTTGGTACAGATTTTTTCATTAGTCTAAATGAATTGGTTGTATATTACCTTTTGTTTTACTATATATGGAAATTCATTTATTCTTGCTAACCCTGAATTTTTGGCTTATAGACACTGGTCCTGATGTTTGACGTGTCAATATTTCTGCGTCATAATTTTGCTCGTGTTTGGGCTCTGGCCACCAGGAGACTTATTTCGCTTGAAATAGGGTATATTTCGTCAGTAATGGTGACTGAATTGCTTAGCCCTTCTCTGGGACTGCATCAATCATCTTATCATGTTCAGCCATCCATATTACCAAATCTACAAAAATTATGCCTTTCAGTGGACTATATTACTGACACCATGGTCAGCACGATATCTAAATGCCTTGTATGCTTGACCCATCTGGATCTTCGTGATTCGCCTATAATCGAACCGAGAATGGCATTCGATCTCACCAACTCTGGCCTTCAGCAAATTAATGTACATGGGAAACTAAAACACCTTTCTTTGGTACGAAGTCAGGAGATTGCCCCTACTTACTTCAAGCGTGTTAATGATCTTGGTATCCTCCTTATGGCTGACAAATGCTCAGCCATGGAAAGTATTTGTCTTGGTGGCTTTTGCCAGGTGACAGATACAGGTTATAAAACAATTTTACATTCTTGCTCCAAGGTGTATAAGCTCAGGGTGTTTCATGGGACTCATCTGACTGACTTAGTTTTTCATGACATTTCTGCAACATCCCTTTCACTTACTCATGTTAGCCTAAGATGGTGTAATCTTTTAACAAATTTGGCCATTGCGCGCTTGGCTACCAATGGAGATCTTAGCTTTCTTGACTTGAGGGATTGCAGAAACCTTGGTGATGAAGCTCTAAGAGCAATTGGTACTCTTCCTAAGTTGAAGACATTACTTATAGATGGTTGTGATATAAGTGATGTAGGATTGTCTTACTTAGGCAGGGGTTCAAAGAATTCTCTTGTTTCCTTGTCCGTGAGAGGGTGTAAACGACTTACGGACAGATGCATTTGTTCCCTGTTTAACGGCTCTTCTAATAAGGAAATTAGAGAATTGGATCTGTCAAATCTTCCTAACATCTCTGATGATGCTGTGCTTCTGCTTGTAAAAACTCGTATTCCAATATTTGAGCTCCGAATGAGACGATGTCCTCTCATAGGTGATATTTCTGTCATAGCATTAGCCTCCATGCAGATTGACGACACGGTGTGGCACGGCAGTCACTTGAGATTGTTGGATCTTTATAACTGTGGGGGTATCACTCAGCTTGCATTTCAGTGGTTCAAGAAGCCTTATTTCCCAAGATTGAGATGGTTGGGAGTAACTGGATCTGTGAATAGAGACTTGGTGGATGCTTTAGCAAGAAGCAGACCATTCTTGCATGTTGCTTGCCGTGGTGAGGAGCTTGGAACAGACCAATGGGATGATATGGATGATGTTTACGTGCAAGATGAGGAAGTTGATTTTCTCGAACAGTGGCTTCTTGGAGCAGAAAATGAGAGTGATGATGAAATGGAAGATGATGTGGATCTTGCAGAACTGTTAGAGTGATTAGTGGGATTCTAGTGTTGATGTTAAATTATAGCAACTGATCCTTCAAGTAGTTTGTGCTAGTTTTGTGTTGTAGACAATGTGAACCCGTTCTATGTAATGATATCACAGTGTAAATAGTATTGCTAGTTTGTTTAAACACTTTTTAAAGCTGGCTTTGATTGGGCATGTAATTATTATTGTGGAACTTGGTTGCTTTCCTGTTTAGTGCTCACCTAAGGTTAATGGGTTTATCATGCCTTTTTATACGCTGGAAGCCAAATTTCTGAACAATCCAAACTTCGATGATATGCTGCTGGGACCATCAAGTTCATTGTTAAAAATCCTTGTTGATGCAAGCGAAATTAATGCATATTACATTGGTGCATTTTGTTGCAAGTATAAAGAAGATGAAGTTTCAGTAGAAGGTAAAAGATTAGGATGATTACCTTGATAGAGGCTTATCATATTTTGAAGCAGAAGCTACTCCTTTTCCTTTTCTTCAAAGGGAGTACTGCTTAGTTACATTTGATTTGAGACTAATCGAAAGCTTTTATGTTAGAGTTTATTAAAAAGAAAAATACTCTAATTTCTCACGTTGCTTACCTTAACTAAAGGGCACCTTTCCTTCTGAAGTTGGCAACTTTGGCTGAACAATTGAAGTCATCGTTCATGTGTCCAGACCTCCTAGCTTGAGAGATTTTTCTCTTTCCCATGATATATTGACATGCTCGATAGCATTTCAAATGGGAGAACTTGCGCTTTTTGGAACTGATATAAGGAATAAAACGAAACTAATCTAATCTAATACCGTTCCCCAAATATGAAATATAAATTATTTATATGGTTGCTATCACATAGATTGACTTGGTTGATAATATCTAGAAATAAACCAGACCACATTCTCGTTTGCTTTCTTTTTCATTTTAGTAACTGTACTATATTAGAAAGCCCAGCCCATTTTCAGGAGATGGAATGGACCATGTCTGGCTTTAAGTATTGAATCCAATTCTCATTCCACATTACGTCATTAATTAAATAAGGTGTACATATAGAATAATTCTAAATAAAATATTTGTTGCAGTGTAGTACATAGCTGAGTATCCCACGTCTAACAGACAATTAATTTCTCTATTTCCATAAAGCTGGAAAATGAAACGACAAACTACCACCGATTAATAAAGAAGTCCAAACTCAACAGGCTTCAAAATTTGTCTCCATTCAGTGAATGTTGAAAGAGTCATTAGATGGGTGCCTTTTTTTTTCTCCATGATTTTCGTATTAAAAATAAAAATAAAAATAAAAATAGAGATGTCTCCTACGTTACCCATAATATATGGAAGTATCGATGTAATTCCATAGAGTCATTCGGTCTGAAAGCTACATAAAGAACGTAAGTCAGATGACGGAACGGAAAGATTTAGAATGTAGAAGATCATACCATGAGTGATTCGGCAAATTTGTATTCATAGAGATATCCACCCATGTGGTACTTTATTGTACGATTTATAAAAGATCCATCTGTATATATATCATCATCTACATCTAGAAAGTCGTATGCTTTAGAAGAAGCTTGTATAGTTTGGGAAGGGGTTTTGATTGATCAAAAAGAACTCTTAAAGGGCGTGGAAACACATAAAAACTCTTGAATGAAAATGGAAAAGAGATGTAACTCCAATTCCTTCGGAATCGCTAGTCAGAATTTGGTCAATCATTTTTTTCTGTCGTTAAGGCGGAGAACTGAACCAAGAATTCTCTTTCTTCATCATCAATCGAATCAATGTACAAAAAAAAAAAATGCGTGTGATAATTTTATTGCTAATCATCCTTATCATGATGCCGTCCGTCCTTAAACCAAGTTTGAACAGTTTATTGTATAAAAATAATATAGAGAGCTTGATCAGTCCAAAAGTGTGACAATGCAAGTTTGATCATACTTTCAATTTGAATATGACCTTGAAGATATAAATATTTTGATTGGATTATCTACTAGGAAATATGTAAGTTTGTTTTACAAAAGGTGAATTCGATGCTATTTTTTGTGTAAACTTGCCTAAACAAAACCCCATAGCAAGTTACAAAGTAAAGTCCTAGTTGCTCTGCCACTCGAGCAAACAACTGAATTCGATGCTATTTTATGTCCTGCTTGAGCAAAAACAGAATATTACTATTTTGCTGCTTTTCAGGGCGGAGCCCCTTATGGTCTAGTGCGGGCACTTGCCCGCATTGAACTTTGGGTCTAGGCCCATTCCACACATTTATTAAAAATAATTTTGACAGCCCCTTATTTGGAATGCAATGGTGGAATAGACAATATTTGTCAACTTTTTGGATTTTACATGTAACTCAAAAGAAATGCACTTTTGGGGTTTTTGGATGATTTCATGGATCTAAAGGGTATTTTTTGAAATCTGGGATTTGATGTTTTTGGTATTGGGTGATTAATTGTGGAATAAAGAAAGATTTTTTTGGTTTTATCAATGTTGGAAAATTAATTATGGATAATGTGATTTGCGAAAAGTTTAAGTTAAGGAGAAAAATTAGTGATGGATCTTTTGGAGAGCTTTATTTGGACAATTTAATTGATTTTTTATGTAAACTTTGTTATTAAGTAGTCATAGGCAACTTCCTCTTCTTTCTCACTATTGAAAAATAGACTATTTCGTCATTCTCAATTGCTCATCTGCACATGAATAAGTGTAAGGTCACTTGTCATTATTGTTGAATTAGTATGCTAAAGATAAATGTAATAGATACTTGCGATATGACTAATCGAAGTTTTTATCTTCCCAATTTGGATAGGATACATCTATAAATTGGCAAAGTTTCTATTTAACAATGAGATATTCAAGTTTCCTATAGGACAAAAAGATAATACATCTTACCATAGAAATTCAATTTTTTGAATAAGATACATATTTGAAGATTGATATTGAAATTATTGTACAACGATACCAAAGTATGAAAACTCGCAAGTGTAACTTATGAACTATGTCATCTTTAATATTTTTGTAATATTGTTTTACATTTTTTTAATCATTAAATCTACGACTAAAAATTCAAAATTTGGCGTCGATTAAATTGTGCTTGCACTGAATGAATTTGTTGGCTTTGCCCTGCTTTTCATGCTGAATAGGGCCACTCCTTAATATTGTCCACTATTTTTCAAGTCTCAGTTCTTCGCCTCTAATTTCCGGTTCATTCAAACACGCATCAGTCCTTCATGCTTTATCCCAATTTTTTGTAGTAGCACTCTCAGTCGACAGCTTGGGAATTTATTAATTTTTTTGCTTTGGCTTTTTTTTTTTTTTAAATATTTTGAACGGGTTGGCCCGGGCTCAAGCCGACTTCCCAAAAGGGAGCTTGATGTGTCCAAGCGACAAGTTGAGTCGGCTCGAATTTTCTCAAACCGAATTGACGAGTCGAATTATCATTCCTAGCAAGACTCCACATAGAAATAAGGTATTGTACTTTTGATTATGCTGTAGGCAAATATGAAGTCAAAATATAAATTGACATTCGTGGGAATAAGCAGTGCAATAATGACCTGCTGATTTATAGTAGGGAGTGGCACATTCTATTTCTAGTCGCAGCTTACTTGCACTGCCGATGATGAATTGCCACGTACAATATTTATCTTACCAATAATCTATTTTAATTTAGTTTAGCCTTTTATATCACTGCGCATAAGATTAAAATATTAAGAAATGAAAACTGGCTTTCGCCCACCTCCAAAGGCCGGTGTTATTTTCAACCAATCCACTGATTTTGATTTTGCTAATTAATAGGATAGATGCAGTCATCTAGTCTAACTTGTGCGATGTCACTTATATACACACATTACAATTTGATTCTTAATTATGATCATATTTGAGAAAAAGATGATATTCGTTTTTAGAAATTGTTTGAAAATTAATTATTTATTCCCAAAGTTGGTATATCAGGTGATATAAGCTAGCCTAAAGAACCTCCTCCAACGACAAACGAGGCGGGTCACTATACGCCGATGCAAGGCCATCAACCTCCCGCGGCACTCTACCTCTATGCGAGACCATCGACCCCCGGAAGTTACCTATGTGGTCACCCCAATACTTAGTCAAAAAATCTCAGGTAAATTGACAAAACTCCATGGCTGTTATTACGGGCACAACCTCTAGGCGGGAAGTTAGAGACCTCCACCCAAAACATGGAGAACATGGGGTAGTGGGAAAGCCAACGTGAGACACATGGCACCATGATCGCCCGACACTCACTCGACTTCCAGCACCTATAAATACACCCAAAGGCGACACAGATAAAGGGATTGACATTTTTTTTGGCCATCTAAATTCTCTACGCGACTAGGCGGAGAGCCTTGAAAAGTCAAAAAATTGGCTAAGACCCTTAACCGCTAGACCCCTAACCGCTAGACCCCTCTCTCAACGGTCGATATAGCCCACGCGGCTAGGTAGAGAACTTTGAAAAGCCAAAAAATTAACTAAGGCCCTTAACCGCTGGACCTCTCTCCCGACGGTCAACTTAGCCCATGTGGCTAGGCGGAAAGCCTTAAACGGTCGAAATATTGGCTAAGGCTGCCAACCATTAGAATCAAGCCTAGCACATGTAGGATGAATGTCATTCACCCATGCTGTCAAACGACTAAGCAAGGAAAATAACGCTAGAAAAAACAAGTTAAAAGAACGATGTGTTCAACAATAATAACAGCTGATAAAATAGCATTCATACAAAAAACATGTGATGTGCTCTTGTCCACACCCTAGACAAGTAGGAAATGATGCTACAAGTAGAAATAAAAGGCAACACAAAAAAAGAGGGACTAACAAAATGTACTACTGCTAAGCCATGCTTCAACTCGAAGGGGAAGCACCACCACTGCTGCCCTGCAACAAATGACTTAGTGACCTGGATGGCTGCACCCCACTCTCCTTCTCCTTGTGCTGCACAAGGAGCTTATCAAAACCTGAGGGGTCAAAGAAGGGTGTTCGGTCGTTATCCACTCCTTGGTTAGTTTGATGGACGTCGCCATCGCCTTCCCTCCATACGAATACAAGGCCCTGGTATAATCAGATGATGACTTGTATTGCTCCACAGATGTCTCTAAGTCCCTAGTATACTCAGCAGAGGCCTTATACCTCTCGACCATCTCCTCTGCATGAGCCAACACAGACTGCAAATTATCATTCTTCGTCTCCTACTTGCGGGCTCGAGCCTTCGACACCTCTAGAGATTTTTTTCAAGGAAGATATTTTTTTCTTTTAATGATGGGCCTCTTTCTTCTCTTTTTCTGCAAGAGTCTTCAATTCTAAAGCCTGGCGACAACTCGATTCAGCAAGCCCGGTTTGAAGGGACGCCACCTAAAGGATGAGGAGACAATGTGAGAGTCGAGTGGTGAAACCATGCTCAAAAAATAAGACTCAGCATAAAAGAGATATGGAATTAGAAACATACACTTTGGAGATAGACCACCGCAGCCCTCTCGATGTCGTCCGCACTACGTCCTGCAATCGCCCTAGCCTGAGTGGGTGTCACCAAAGACTTAAGCACCCCCATCTCATGATAGCCCCGGGTGGGAGGAAACCCGAAATTTGGAAGTGAATCCTCGCGCTCGAGCTGCATAGGCTGGAAACGCCTGGCCTAGGAGCAGGGACAACCTCAATTGGCTCATCTGAAGGCTAGGGGGTCTCTTTCGCCATCTGAGACCTTCCTCCCTGAACGGTTGTCTTCTTCCAGTTTAAAGGAATGGGTGATGGATCAACATCACTCCTATGCCCCTATTTGGGCATAGAATCCATAGTCCCCTCCAAATCAAACTCCATCCCTGCGCATGTAAAGCAAGGTCCATTAAGTTTACAAAAAAATGGGAGTATGAAGCAAAAAAGGGGACCTTAAGAACTTACCGTCAATGGGAACAAGGTCCTCGTTGCCACCCGATAGGGTCTTCGATACCTCGTCAAGGTTAAAATTCATATCTACATGCACACGCCCAAACTCATAGCCTAGAAAAATAACAAAAAAGAAATATGTGCAAGCAAAAATTGCAAAAACCTACGAAAACAACCTACCATTAGGACGACTCATCCCCAATTAACATGTTCTTCATGGTCAGGACCAATCTTAAATCAGGTGCGAGAGGGGATACATCGACCAACTCCTAGTTTTGGGTTTTGAGAAGAGAAGTAATTTCTACTTGGCTATTGAAAAGGCGAATTTGGGGATGCCGCCAGTTAGTATTGAAAGGGAATCGACCTTTTGTAGGCCAAGCAAAGAAGAACCGGGATTTTCACCCACTGTTCAAATTTCTAAACTTGGGAAAAAGCAAAGGGACCTTAGTTGTGAAAAAGGCAAATGCATTGCACTGAGCTAGTTCGTGCATCTCGAAGACGCACCTGAAGAGGTCTATGGAATGTGGAATTCTCCTCTTAAGGCAAACATACAAGAAATACAATGCCTTTCTCCATCCATTGCGGTTAATTTAACTAGGGGTAAGGTGAAATTCATTGAAAATTGACACTAGGAAGGGGTGAATGGGAAATCGAAAACCCCCATCTATAATGTCCTTATACACTACTACCTCGCGTGGATCGGATTCGAGAAGTCTTTCTTTGGGACCTGGGGCTCTATAGACATAATTATTGACCCTATCATACCTACCAAGACATTTTTCCAACTTGAGTGGAGAATTATAGAGACTATAACTTTTTGAGATTTCAAGGGAGACGATCTCACCAGCTGGATCCTGCTCGATTTCTAAGTTTTGGTTTGGAGACTTAGTAGAGCTAATATGTCTCTTAGGAGAGTTTGAAGTAAACACCTGAGAAGTAGCTGAAAGGGTTCGACTATCAGAATCACAAGGGAACCCAATGGACGAAGGTGGAAGCCGAAGGACTAACTAGCATCGCGGCTGGACGGCGGGGGCTGGTTGATCGACCTCCAGTCCGATCGGTCGGTAGCCCTGTCGGTCGACCGACCGGACTTGTTCCGTATCGATCGGTCCCCCATCACTACTTTCGTCGAAAGAGGAAGAAAGGATAGTTTTGTTCATGATTTTACCAAAAAGGAAGAAGAAAAGAGGAGAAAGTTAACTTGGAAGAGAGAGAAGACTAAGATGTTGGGAAGAGGTGAAAATGATTTACATGTGAGGGACCATCCCTTCTATAAGCAAGAAAATTCGAATTCTTTTAGGAGGAAAATTCCCTCCAAGTTAGGGGTCATTGGGTGGATGCCAAGTGTACAGTTATATAGGTCTCCAACTTCAAATTGTATTGTTCGACTTACTTTGGCGAATGATACATAAAAAAAAAAGAGCCAAAACAGGAGAATTACTACCCCTTGTCGAATAACATCGACAAGGGGCAGGGTGGCTAATGATATACGCTAGCATAGAGAACCACCCCCAACGACGAACGAGGCGGGTCACTACACGCCAATGCGAGGCCATCAACCTGTCGGGGGTGCTCTACCTTTACATGAGGCCATTGACCCCTTGGGGGCATTCTACCTTTACGCGAGACCGTCGACCCCCCGAAAGTTACCTATGTGGCCACCCCAACACTTAGTTAAAAAACCTAGGGTAAATTGACAAAACTCCATGGCAGTTATTACAGGCACAACCTCCATGCGGGAAGTTAGAGACCCCCACCCAGAACGTGGAGAACGTGTGATAGTGGGAAAGCCAATGTGGGACACGTGACACCATGATCGCCTGGCATTCACCCGACTTCCAGTACCTATAAATACCCTTGAAGGCGACACAGGTAAGGGGATTGACATTTTTTTGGCCATCTATATTCCGTCTGAATTTCTCCTAACGCATACACTAATTCTCACGTTGTGGATAAAACAGGGGACAAAGCCCCGCCCTTCATTTTTCAGGTCATAAACGCCCATCGAAATAGTAAAAACGCCCAGAGTCAACAGGTGGACAAGGAGGTATCCTTTCTCAATCATTGCATCAGGTAAATATCGAGGTATCCTTTATTCATTATATATCAATGCCACATTGGTCGAAAATCTTTCAACTTACATGTCATTTAATATATTGGAGATGCTTCTAGATGAAAATAACAGGAGTAATGCCATATAGCATTAATGGAACAAAACACAAAACTCTATTTGACAACACGTGATAATTTTAGCTAAACGAGTCATGTAACATCACATTTAATTGAATATCATGTATTGCTATAATCATTGGTGCTATATAGTATTATTCAAATAAAATATATAATTGAAAAGAAATGTAAGGTTCCGAAAATAAATAATTCTACATCTTCATTAGATCTTTTGTTTGTTATTCATGTCAAAGTGTTTATTTAGATATAAGTGTTGCTTTTGTAAATACAATTTTGGAACAAATAGGGTTTATTCCTCAGCGATGCGAATCTATAGTTTAAATCAATTAACTCAACTTACTAATCCCAATAAATATTAATTCGCTTTCAAATTAGTCATGTGGACATTATAATCCACACCCTATCTTCTTATCTAAGAAATTAACTTCTAACTCCTCCATTATAAATAATTTTTAAATAACGAATTGGTTAGTAGTAAAAACGTCAATACTTAAATAATTTCTTCCTCATCCTAGTAAATTCATTTTGAACCGCATGTGTCCATGCTTAGTGAAAATCACTTGAATGTTACGAGGAGGTTCGAAATATTAGACAATATAAACAACAAAAATATGCAAAAAACTAAAGATCGAAAAAGATAGTAAAAGCAAAACTCATTAAAAAGTGCCCGAAGGCAATAAAATCCAAGAATCTCCCAAAAAATACAAGTGCTTTCGTCTCCAAGAAACCCACTATCAGGATCGATCAGAACCAAGGCGTTGAAATAAGAATGTTTTGACACTCAGACCGTAATCACACAAGATCACAGAAGATTCATTCTCGCTACAAAAAAAAAATTGTTCACACAAGAACACACAGCTCTTGTAAAAAAGAATTACTCAAGATTACAAAACAAATTGGAGAGAGTATTGAAAAATCAAATGAGAATTTTGATTTCAGAGAGAAGATGAAGAACTCGAACAGCCAAAGAAAAGAGAGGAGTCTGGAAGCCATAAGGATGAAAAATCATGCATCTCAAACCCTAGGGTGCTATTTATAAGAGTCACCAAATGGTCAGCCATCCAACGGACGTGGGTTGAGACATGGCATCGTCAGAAGCGTCCATTCATAGGAGAAACACGATTTTAAACTGAAAACATGTTTTTGCAACAAACCAGCCAACAATTTAATAAAATGAGTTAACCAGTCAACACACACAATTGCATCATTGTGCCACAACCTTTCATTCTCCACCTTGATACAATGATTTACATTCATTTACGGTGGTTTCTCCCTTTTCTAACATCATTAGCACTTCACTAGATTCTCAAATTTGCATGCAGTGATGTTCAGCAGATTTAGACAGTCTAGAAACTTGTTCAGTGGCAGCACCTTAGTACCTACATCAACATGGTTATAATTAGTAGAAATCTTTTCTAATTTCACAACTCCTTGTGAAATTGTATCTCTTATAAAATGAAATTTAACATCAACATATTTAGATCTATTATGCAATATAGGATTTCTACTCAAAAGAATGGCAGATTGACTGCCTGAATAAAGAACTACTTCTTTAATAAATCCAAATTTAGTTAATAACCCTTTTACCTAGATTCCCTCTTTAATAGCATCTGTGGTAGCTATATATTCAGCATCAGCTGAAGTTAAGGCAACAATCTTTTGTAGCTGGGATTTCCAGATTATGCAGGAATTACACAAGGTATACATATAGTTGAAGTGGACTTCCTATTCTCCATATCACCAGTATAATCTGAATCAATATAATCTCTCAAAACAACACCTTCAGATTGTCTTTTGAATAGAATTCCTAAATCAGAAGTATCATTTATATATCTAAGAAGCCATTTCATGGCTTCCCAATGCGCTTCACCAGGATTTGACATATATCTACTAAAAACACTTATAGAATATGCCAAATCTGGTCTAGAACAAACCATAAGGTACATCACAGACCCAACTACATTAGAATAAGGCACTCTTGCCATTCTTTCAAATTCTTCTTTCGATTTAGGACATTATTCATTAGAAAGTTTGAAATGGTTAGCCAAAGGTAAGCTCACAATTTTTGAATCAAACTTATTAGCAATTTCAGCATATATGATTTTTAGCTAAGACTTAGTGTGCCTTCCTTTCTATTTCTTTTAACTTCAATACCCAAAATTCTTTTTACAGGACCTAAGTCCTTCATTTTAAATTCTGATTTTAATCTGTCTTTTATTTCTTCTATATCTTTTATGTTATGACTTGCTAATAGCATGTCATCCACATAAAGGAGTAGATAGAGTGATTTTTCTCCACCATTTCCTTTACAGTAAAGACAGGTATCAAAGTTATTTCTCTTAAATCCAAGCCCAAGTACAAAATTATCAATTTTTTTTATATAATTGCCTTGGAGCTTGTTTTAAGTCATATAGGGATTTTTTAAGAAAGCAAAATAAATCAGCTTTCTGATTTATTTTAAAAATCTTTAGGTTGTTTCATGCAAATAGTTTCATCTAGATCACCATTTAAAAATGCGATTTTGACATCTAATTGATCTAGTTCCCAGTTAAACAACAAAAATATGCAGAAAACTAAAGATCAAAAAAGACAATAAAAGAAAATCTCATTAAAAAGTGCCCTAAGGCAATAAAATCCAAGAATCTCCCAAAAAATACAAGTGCTTCCATATCCAATGAACCCACTGCCAGAATCGATCAGAACTAAGACGTTAAAATAAGGATGTTTTGATACTCAGACATTAACCACACAAGATCACAGAAGATTCAATCTTCTCACTACAAAAAAAAATATTCATACAAGAACACACCACTCTTCTCAGAAAGAATCACTCAAGATTACAAAACAGATTTGAGAGAAAACTAAAAAATCAAATGAGAATTTTGGTTTTTAGAGAGAAGATGAAGAACTCGAACAACCAAAGAAAAAAGAAGAGTCTGAAAGCCAGAAGGATGAAAAATCTCGCGTCTCAAACCCTAGGGTGTTATTTATACGAGTCACCAAATGGTTAGCCATCCAACGGACATGAGCTTGACACATGGCATCATCAGAAGCGTCCATTCATAAGAGAAACAGGGTTTTAAATTGAAAACACGTTTTTGCAACAATTAATTAGTACTTTCCAAAAGTTCTGGGATTTGTTTTTTTTAGGAAATTTCTTTTATGAAATGTAGTGGATGGTGGATACTATTGTTAACTTGTCAATTAATTCATCATAATTAATCTATTACTATTCATATTTAGGTAGTCTGTTTGGAGGACGTTTTTTATTTTTTATTTTTTATTTTTTTGATGAATAGATATATACGTTGACCTTGAAAGTCAGTATCCTCTCCATATCAACTGTCAAATTTTATTTAGTCAAGTCTGCAAAATAGAATTGTGCATGGTTGATAGAGTGCGGATCATACTTTGATGTCAAATTAAATAGAAGTATATTGATATAAATAATTTTATTTGTTTTTACATTTTTTACAATATTCATGATTGGACCATTGGAGTGAAATCAATTGCCATCCTTCTGTGATTATCCAAATTGTTAACTAGATATTTCGTTTGTAGGTTTCTTAGCCCACGTTTGGCCCCCTTTATAACTCTTCAATTTAATTTAATTTTTTCCTTCTCTTATTTTCAACCACACAATCTTCAATAAAATAATATTACACTTAAATCGAAAAATTTTCAACCACACAATCTTTAAAAAAACACTATTCCTCCCATTATGAATTCAAATAATGGGGGCTAAATAGAGGCTTAATAGAAGAAAGAAGAACAAAAGTATCCGAACAATTGGTTGGACCACTTCTGCTCCATGCGATGTTAATACGAATATATTGAGCAAGATATCAACTTGAGTAGTAATTTTTTATATCCAATTTCAAGTTGAAGGGGGGGAAAATGTTGTGCTTGCTTTTTGGGTTGATAAACATTAAGCACATATAAAAGATGTCACAAATTAATTTTGCTTTCAATATTTAAGTGGAAGCCAAAAGATTTGGAAATGTCAAACTCTTATCCCGGGATTTTACTCTCTATCCCAAAAGTTGGCATCAAAAAAAAGAAAGCGTTCCCCTTCCCTCCTGTCTGCATTTCACACCTCTCAAGTTACCAAGAAAAGAAGAAGTTCGTAATTTTTCAAACTCTGCAAAACTACATATTATCTTTAAGCAAATTACATGTGATATGGTTGTAAACATTTTCAATTTTCGTTGCACAAGATTATTGGCTTCACTCTTGTTGTACATTAAAAGTTTTTATTACATAAGAAAAATAGATCTTAATCTATACCAAATATAAGCTTAATTAAACTTAGGCGCATTTCTGATTGCTTTTAGACCCCTAAATTTCTATTATCGAATCACAATTATTTTAGGTGTTTGAAAAATTTTAATTAATAAAAATTAATCTTATATCTCATTGCAGATTTTGAGAAGCAACAAAAGGATAACCTCTCAAATTCTACATTTAGTTTCTCCGAAAACATTCACAAATAAAATTAATTCGTTTCTTGTCTTAAATATATTGGTATTCTGAGAAAAAAAGTTATTCCAATTATCCATCTATACAGAAAATGTTTTTATTTTTAAATTTTATATATGTTGAGTTTTAATAAATATTTATTTTTTCATTTTAAAATCGCTATGGGTGAGAATATTATTTAAATAATTATATAGTGATATTTTACATTCCAGAGAATAAATTTTGCAATACCGCTAATTATAGTAATTGGAAATGTTGGGTATTATAAATCATCATCATCATCATCATCATCATCCTATTCATGAGTTGGTACTCACAAAATATGCACATATAAATTAAAATAATTTTTGCATTGTGTTTCTGTTTCAAGCTTTTTCCTCAAATCCGATTCGCATATACTACGTATAAAACGATATGCTGATAGCGGTTCCACTGCACTTAAATCGCGACGCCTTTTGGTTCTCGAGAGCCAAAATTTGAGAGAATTATTACTGTGGAAATGGCTGTGAAATTCTAATGGCAATGGAAAATAAAGAGAGTTGTAGTAGTAGAGTGGAGGAATTGGTGGCGACAAAGAACAGCCAGCACCAGAAGAAGGTGGAGGTGTACAATGAGGTGCTACGTAGGCTCAAGGATTCAAACCACTCCGAGGCGCAAGAGGCGGACTTCGACGATCAACTCTGGGCTCACTTCAATCGCTTCCTCGCCAGGTCATATATACCTTCTTCTTTTTAACAATCTCACGTTATCCTACCCTACTTTAGTGTACCTTATATATCTGTGAATTTTTGTATACAGTATACTTGTTTGTCTTGGGACATCTATTTAATGTTTGAGTGTATTTCTCTAAGTTGATCTTCCAAGATTCCCCCCTCCCCCCCATGTTTTAGGATGTTTATTTAGAGTGATAGATTTAGATCTCTGGTGTTATGAGGTTTTTGCTGTCTCTTTAGGCCTTGTTTTATTTAATCCATTATAGTTTAAATGTGTAGGTTATGATGTTTGTTATATATTTGTTCAACATTCCATAAGAACCGAGGTGAAATGAAAATGCAAAACGGAGGCCAAAGGTCGCATGGGCAAAATGGCCATGCCGTCGCATGGCCATGTGCAGGGACTAAGGTCCCGTGAGTGAAATCCTCCATGCGGCTGCAAGGAGTTGTGCCACGTAGTCGCATGGTAGTCCCGCCGTGACCGTTAGAGACGGTTGTGATTTGATTTTGGCAGCTTTTCACTCTCATTTGGCACCATTTCGTGATACAATGTTTCATTCCTATATATATGTGATTAATGGACATGAAAATCACTATGAAAAACATATGGAAACATAATACTTCATTCCACAAAAGGATTAAACATCCTTTTTTCATATTCATAATTTCCCTCATTATGTTCTTCAAGTTTTGGGAGATTACAATTGTGCTTTGGTGTTTAATCTCTTACAAGATTTGTTATAATCTTACAAACCATTTGCTGGAGATCCCTTGAAGCATTCCAATAAAAGGAGAGGGGGCAAATACCGTTTGAGGACAACGATCCCGTGTTCAATCCTCAAATTCATTCTTGACGTATTTCGTGATTTTTATTCATTTTGTTTCTATAAATTTGTTGTTATTTCTTCTCCAACCCCTTATTTTCCAATAATCTCAAACGGTATTTGGCGATGTAGAATGATACAACTATGGCAACCACCAAACTCATGAATCAAGATCTCATTAGATTGGATTGTTTTGACGGAACTAACTTCACGCGGTGGCAAGACAAGTTGAAATTCCTCCTAACGGCGTTGAAGATTTTTTATATTCTTGATCCAAATTTGGCGCCTTTTGCCGGAACCAACAAATGGAGAATCCGAAGCAATCAAGATCGAGAGACATGACTTGATTTGTCGTGGCCACATCTTAAATGCATTGTCGGATCGTTTGTATGATCTATACACCAATACAACTTCGGCGAAAAAAATTTGGGAAGAAGAAGGTGCAAAGAAATTTTTGATTTCTAAGTATTTTGATTTTAAATTCTTAGAAAATATCCCTCTTCTTTCCCAAGTGCATGAGTTGCAAGTAATTGTCAACAAATTAAAGGCGGTAAAAATTGATATACCAGAGACCTTTCAAGTGGGGGTTATAATTGCCAAACTTTCCAGAACTTGGAAACGATACCGGAAGAAGATCATGCATAGTTCCGAAAATTATTCTTTGGAACAATTGCAAAAGCATCTTCGAATCGAAGAGGAGTCGAGAATACGTGATAAAACTGAAAATTCTCATGAGGGCTCTTCTAAAGCAAATGCTGTGGAAAAAATAAAACCGTCGGCAAAATCCAACAAAAGGAAGCCTTCTAGAAACTTTAACAAGTTCAAGAAGAAGACAAAAGGAGGTTGCTTCGTATGTGGAAAATATGGTCACTATGCCAAGAATTGTAGGCACCGAAAACAAAACAAAACAACTTCGAGGCCAAAGTGAATTCTATCCAAGATGACAAAATTGTGGCCACCATAAGTGAAGTAAACGCAATCAAATGTTCTCGGGTGGTGGTATGATACTTGTGCTACGGTACATATATCATATGATAAATCTTTGTTCAAAACTTATCAAGAAGTGGATGGAGAACAAAAGATTCAAATGGGTAACGAGATGCGGTCTAAGGTGTTTGGAAAGGAAGTGTAGACATTATCTTCACTTCTGAAAAAACCGTTACTCTAACTAATGTACTACATGTTCCGGATATAAATAGGAGCCTAGTTAGTGGCAATCTCTTGGAAAAGTCGGGCATCAAATGTGTTTATGAGTTCGGCAAACTTGTACTATCTCTTAATGGGGAAATTGTTGGAAAAATCTATTCGTGTGAAGGAATGGTCAAATTATGTACCATTGACAATGAAAT
>NW_019242913.1:99160-105527 GCF_002742605.1 Olea europaea var. sylvestris | reverse complement strand
ATGTTTAAGACATACAAGAATAATGTTGAAAATTATCTAGGAAAGAAAATTAAAATTTTAAGGAGTAATTGAGGTGGTGAATACTTTTTCAATTATTTTAATTTGTTTTGTGAACAACATGAAATTATTCATCAATGTTCTACACCTAGGACACCCGAACAAAACGGTTTAGCTGAAAGAAAAAATAGAACATTTGTAGAAATGATAAATGTCATGCTTATTCATGCTAAGTTGTCATTTAACTTGTGGGGTGAAACTTTATTAAGTGCATGTAGAATACTTAATAGGATTCCTTCAAAATATACTAAGGTTTCTCCTTAGGAATTGTGGAAATGAAGAAAATCGAACATTGGATACTTCAAAGTGTGGGGGTGTCTTGCCTATTGCAAGAACACGAATCCTAATAGGACCAAATTGGGTCCAAGAGGCATTAAATGTGCCTTTGTTGGATATGTAAACAATAGCAAATCTTATAGATTACTAAATTTGGAGTCCAATGTGATTATCGAATCCAACGATGTGGAGTTCTTTGAGGATTTGTTATCTTCGGATAATGAATTGAGGGAAAATCTTGAAAATATTCCTAGCTCAAGTGGAACATATGATGAAATATCTTCTAAGGATGTTGATGAATCAATGAACCACAAAGAAGTAAGAGAATTCGAGTTGATAAGTCTTTGGGATCGAATGAAATCGATTATCAACTTATCTCATTTTACTTTGTAGCGGGAAATGGGTTGAATGTTGTGAGAACAATTCTTTTTGTTCTACAAGTAGAAACCGACCCTTAGACTTGTAAAAAAGCTATGGCTTCTTGTGATAGAACCTTTTGGAAAGATGCAATTAAGGATGAAATGGATTTGATAATGTCAAATAATACTTGGGAACTTGTTGATTTACCACCGGGATCCAAGCCTGTTGGATGCAAATGGGTATTTAGGAGAAAATACAATGTTGATGGATCCTTAAATACCTTTAAGGCTAAATTAGTAGCCAAAGGATATCGACAAAAGGAAGGAATAGACTATTTTAATACTTATGCACCGGTAGCTAGAATAACATCGATTAGGATATTATTCGCTTGGCTTCAATATATGACTTGAATGTTCATCAAATGGATGTCAAGACAGCATTCTAAAATGGAGATCTCGATGAGGAGGTCTATATGGAACAACCCGAAGGGTTTGCCCTACCTGGAAATGAACATAAAGTGTGTAAGTTGGTGAAATCTTTATATGGTCTGAAGCAAGCACCAAAGAAATGGCGTGAGAAGTTTGACTTAGCAATAATATCATTCAGGTTTAAACATAATAGCATTGATAAATGTTTATATTCTAAAGTTTGTGATGATTATGTGACATTTATATGCTTGTATGTTGACGACATGCTGATTATGAGTAATCACATGGGCAGAATAGAAGAAACAAAGAGGTTCTTTCTTCCACATTCAAGATGAAGGATCTTGGACAAGTGGATACCATTTTAGGTATCAAAGTCACAAAGACTAGTGGTGGTTACTATCTAAGTCAATCACATTATATTGAGAATGTGATAAATAAGTTCAAACATTTGAACATAAAGGAATGTAGTACCCCGATTGATCCAAGTTCAAAACTAATAAAGAATGATGGAAGGGCAATTGCTTAATTGCAATATGCAAGTGCTATAGGGAGTCTTATGTATGCTGTTCAATGCACAAGATCGGATATAGTTTATGCAATAAGTAAACTTAGTATGTTTACTAGCAATCTAAGTAATGATCATTGGAAGGCTATTGTGAGAGTTCTTGGATACTTAAAGAAAACCAAGAACTTGGGCCTACAATATACTAATTCCCGATGATATTTGAAAGATTTGCCGATGCTAGTTGGATATCTAGCACGGGTGAAAGTAAATCCACTTCGAGTTGCATATTCACTCTTGGAGGAGGTGCTATTTCTTGGAAATCAAAGAAACAAACATGTATAACACACTCGACCACGGAATCTGAATTTGTAGCTTTATCGGATACCGGGAAGGAGGCTAAGTGGCTTAAGGATCTCTTATATGAGATACCTTTGGGATCGAAGAATATCTCTTCAATACCTATCATTTGTGATAGTCAAGCCACGTTAGCAAAGGCATATAATGAGGTATACAATGGAAAGCCTGGACATATGAGTCTGAGACATGACTACATAAGAAAATTAATCAAAGATGGAATAATTTCCCTAAATTATGTAAGGTCAATTGAGAATTTAGCGGATCTTTTAACTAAAGCACTAAATTGAGATTTAGTGACGTCTACTTCGAGTAGGATGTGGTTGAAACTTCTTAACTAAAAAGGTCCACCAATGATGGCAACCCTACCCATCACTTACTCAAAGGGGTAATCCATAGGTTCAAAGGGTAACAAACAAGTCATTCAATATGTGGGATGGTTTCAGCATTATTAAAATCCACAATAACCCTATCCCAAGTAAAATAATACTGGTTGTTACTAAAATGAGGGTTGAGCATTGAAACTCTTAATAAAGTTCAGTACTAAAACACAAGTACCTCTAAAAGTAACAAAGGTAATGGAAGAACTTCACCTAAACAAACTTCGAAGTAGTGCCGCCTCAATAGAGAGTTGGAGTTTCTCTCTTAAAAGTTTGTTGAATAGGATAAGTGCAAGGCCATAAAAAGCACTAAGCGAGATTGAGGAACTTGAGAACACGTGGTACTCGTGTGTGTGTTCTTATCGGTATTGTCACATGGAATAACTGGTTCAAAGCTACGGCTACCTTTAATTTCGACTTTACTTTGTTTGAATTACACTATAGTTAGATGAAAAGATATCTAATCCTTATGCATATGTATCGTACACTTTGAATATGAGATCTTATTAAGTGTTGAACAAGTGGGGGATTGTAATATATTTGTTCAACAATCAATAAGAACCGAGGTGAAATGAAAATGCAAAACGGAAGCCAAAGTTTGGCCCATACGACCACATGAGCAAAATTGCCATGCGGTCGCATGGCCATGTGCAGGGACTAAGGTCCAGTGAGTGAAATCCTCCATGCAGCCGCATGCAGTTGTGCCATGCGGTAGCATGGTAGCCCCACCATGATCGTTGGAGACGGTTGTGATTTGATTTTGGCGGCTTTTCACTCTCATTTGGCACCATTTTGTGATACAATGTTTCATACCTATAATGGACATGAAAATCACTATGAAAAACATCTAGAAACATAATACTTCATTCTACAAAAGGATTAAACATCCTTTTTTCATATTCATAATTTCCCTCATTGTGTTTTTCAAGTTTTGGGAGATTACACTTGTGCTTTGGTGTTTAATATCTTACAAGGCTTGTTATAATCCTACAAACTATTAGCTGGATATCCATTGAAGCATCCCAATAAAAGGAGAGGGGGCAAATACCTTTCGAGGACAACGATCCCGTGTTCAAGTCTCAAATTCATTCTTGACGTATTTCATGATTTCTATTCATTTTGTTTCTATAATTTTGTTGTTGTTTCTTATCCAACCCCTTATTTTCCAACAATGTTAATTCTTCTAACTCGAGGTACACAGCTTTTATCAATTTTTTGTCTTGCATGTTGAATATAATTTTTCTCTTTCTCTCTACCTATGTAAGTGTGTGTCTCAATATTGTTTACACCGACATCAATTGATGCCTTTGCCGTTTCTGGAATGAAGGTATACAATGGATATGAATGTGGAAAAGGCAGAAGATTTTATCACACACAAGCGGTTGCTGCATCTGGCACATGATCTTGATAATAGGCTTGCATTTGAAGTCTGGCTTTTCCAGGTGAGTTGATTTATAGGACCTCTAACTCAATTGTTATGGATTAGCCTATTCTTTGTTTCAATATTCCCTTACTGTTATAGAATTGCGCATGTGAGGAATTTCAATAGCTATCTCTGCATTTTGCTAATGCCCCGCCCTATTTCTCTTTGTCGGCATTTAAGGAGATGTTTAAAGACATTAGAAGCTAAAATCCTAACGTCATTGTTTGTGGGTGGACTGCTTATGGGGAAAAAGGGAAATAAGGGAGCATATATGAAACTATAGCTCCCATCAGAGCAAAAACTATCTATGACAGGCCAATGTTTGATTCATCAAACTTGTATTTGAGCTTATTCAAAACTCTTTTCACCAATCTATCTATGCGATTTGAATAATAGGTAATAATAGCAAGTAAAAAAATGTTATCATACTTGAGGTAACTATGTTTTTATAAATTTGGACCTATTAACATTTGATTCTTGCTTCTAACCACATTTTTTCACACAAAAACCAGAAAAAGAATTATCTGAGATTCTTCAAGTCTTGGCTTTGACATTTCATCTTCCCGCTATTTTTCTCTTGCTACTGGAGATATTTAAGTTAGATTTGTTGTTCAACAATGGAGTGCCATCAGAATCAATAGACAACCTTTTGCCCTTATACTCTTCTTGCATTATTCATCTCTTTTATCTTGCTCAGTCTTTGTAATTTGATGGCCAGATGCAAATTGGTATTCAAATGTTGTACCTTCCTCAGATGGAAATTCAACAGATTCAGTCCATTCACACTCATCAAGAAAGGGAATGTATTATGACTTCCTTTTGAAGATTAATCTTAGATTACATATTTCCCAAAGTTTTGTTACAGCATGTTAATATCTCACTGTGACTATGTATTAATGGCAATTAGCAAATGCTTTTTTCTTTCTTACACATCATATTATCAACATGTCAGTGGGTATGCTATAATCTTTGCCTCCAAATTATTTGTCTCAATATCCATCCACCATCAGCCTTTGGTGCTTCTCCCTCTCTTGAAGCACTTGCTCTTGAAGAAAGTAAATCAGAAATTCAATATGGGGATATTGCTGTAAATGCTGGCTCTAAGTTTCAAGGTATACACTAAATAAAATATTATCATTTTCATCTTAATGGTTGTATGGTAGTGCTTTAATCACAACAATAACCTTTTAATCTTCTAGAGATAAGAATTTGAAAGGAATCCACATCCAATTTTTTCCAAGATGCACTATAGCAAATATTATGTTCTAATGTATATTTTTTTCCAAGTAGATTGAGTTCTTTGTAATAAAATTGTTGGAGGAAAGAGACGTTGACTAACTTGGATTGGTTAAGGTTTTTTGGAAGGACAACACTAATAGAAAAAAGTAAGTAAACAAAAAGAAAATTTATATTTCTCAATTTCAAAACTTATACACTTGGCTTGTTACAAAATGAAGGGACCCTACTATTTATATAGGGTTTTCATGAAATTTTTAGACCACACATTTTTTTTAGAGACTTCTAGACCACATATTTATATGAGACTTCTAGACCGCATATTTGGACTAACTATTTTTCTAGAATATTCTAAATATAGTTTTTAAAATCACATAATATACTTGACACATTACCATATTTATCACAACATCTTTTACTTAGATATTTATATAGATCTTTCTAGAAAATGTTTCTAGAAAGTTAGGTTTTGTTGGGCTTTTTAATTGAATTAGGCCTATGAGCAAAATTTCTAAGTCCATATTACTTAATCCAAAATCAAGTTTACTGATCAAAATCCCCTCTTAAACTTGATTTTGTTATTCCAAGTAGAGTCCTTAACTTGCGGAACAAGTCATGCTTGAGTAGCTCAGTGAGAATGTCAACGATCTGCTCCTGAGAGGTAACATACTTTAACTACACATCTATCTTTGCAGTGCTCTCTCTTATGAAGTGATACCTCATATCGATGTGTTTCTTCTATCGTGAAATACTAGATTCTTTGCCAATACTAGTGTTGATTTATTGTCAATATGGATTTCCATCGATTTATCTCCAAGCGTCTTCAACAAGTTTCTAAACCAAATTGTATGGCAAACACTTGATGTAGCTGCAACATATTTAATTTCACATGTAGATAGCACCACGATCGATTGCTTCTTCAAGCTCCAAGTGAATGTAGTATCGCCCAAGTACAACACATACCCAGTAGTGCCCTTTCTATCATCAATGTCTCCGTGCTAATCGCTGTCACTGTATCCAATAAGTTTGAATTCATTAGATGATGAATAAATTAAGTCATAGTCTAGCGTACCTCTGATGTAGCGAAGGATCCTCTTTGAGAAATATTGGCTTCCTTCCACTCCATGATTTTCTTGTGGTGTCTTATCCCACACATTTTTGGAAAATGATCGATTAGTAAGTAACAGTGAAATTAACAGCTTCAATCCAAAGTTCTTTAGACAATCTTTTGAATTTGAGCATACAGCATGCCATGTTAAGACTGGATCTATTCTTTCTTTTCACTACATCATTTTGTTGTAGAGAGTATGAAACTGTCAATGGGTAACGAATTTCATTCTCCTCACAA
>NW_019242913.1:93800-95642 GCF_002742605.1 Olea europaea var. sylvestris | reverse complement strand
TCTTCTCTATCTGAACTCATAACTTTTATGTTATAGCCACTTTCTTTTTCAACAAGAGCTTTGAACTTTTGAAATTTCTAAAACCTCCGATTTTTGTTTGAGCAATAGACCCAAGTCTTTTTATTAAAATTATCAATGAAAATAACAAAGTAATTATTCTTATCAAGAGAGCTTGGAATGATTGGCCTGCAAACATCTGAGTATACAAGTTCTAGCGGCTTCTTAGCTCTTAAAGATGTTTCTTTTGGATAACTTTTCCTCAAATGCTTTTCAAGTAAGCATCATTTACATAGTTGATCTGCATGATTTATTGGGAGTAAACTGTTCACGTCTTCTTCTTACTCAGCAACTTTAAGCCCCCAAAATTAAGGTACCCAAATCTCAAGTATCAAAGATAACGTGAATATTTAAAACAAAATTTTAAGCATTCAGCAACATCATTTTGAATGCTTAATACAAACATCTATTTCTTATCATAGGGACATTGGCAATCAAATTTTCTCTTTGATCTCTTATTAAAAGGCTATGATGTTGCAAATGAATATCATAGTTTTTCTCTAAGAGTTGTCCCAAACTCAGAAAATTATTCTTCTTTCTGGACACATAGTAGACATTTGAGATAAATTAATGCATACCATTCTTCAAGCGGGTCAAGATTTTACCTTTGTCTTTCATTGGGATTATAGATTCATCTCCAAAAGTAATATTGTCGTCTATCGATTCATCGAGCTCCACGAACATGTTTCTTCTTCCGCACATATAATTGATTGCTCCCATATCCAAACACCAAGTGTTCGTTTCCTACTTTTTCACCTTGTAAGCCAATAATAATGTAGGATCCACTTCATTTTCCCGACTAACATATTTGGCTTTCTCCACAATTTGGTTGGTAACATATCTACATTTTGAAGCATAATGGCCAAGTTTTTAACAATTGCAATATTTAACTTGAGATTTGTTATACCTTGGCTTGGCCTTTCATTTTACCTCGTACCTCTTTCTCTTCAATGATCTCTAGTGAAAAACGAGCTTTGGCTTCTTTCTTCTTTGTAGAGTGCACTTCTTCCTCGATCTTAGCCAGATCCTCTTCCTCTTTGGCTTCTCTTATTTTCAAACCATCATTCACCTTCGTTCAAGATGAGCTTTGTTTGAAGAGCTTACTCTAATAACTCTTCTTTCACCTTCTTCTTTAGTCTTTTATCATGGGCTTGTGAAGATCTTATAAGTTGATTGGACTCATACTATCGAGATCTTTAGATTTCCCAATGGCTACATCTATGTAGTCAAATTTAGAATCTAAAGACCTAAGTATCTTCTCAATTACTCGAGTGTCACTCAACTTTTTTCCATTCCTCTTTTATTAGTTCACGATGACCAATGCTCTTGAAAATGAATTAGAAATTGATTACAATTCAAACTTACCTCGAAGTGTTTGGAGTCAAACCTTTTTCACCTTCTCAACTCCATTGTGGGAGTTTTGCAAGATTTCACATCCTTCCTTACTCATACTAGCATAGGCTACTTTCTCAAACATGCCTTCATCTAAGGCATGGTAGATGACATGAGCGCCTTCTTGTCCTTCTTCTTTGCTTCCTTCAAACTATTCCTTTGTGATTGCGATAAAGTGGCCTTGTCTTGTAACTCCATGTATTCTTTCTCTATGATCTCTCATACATCTTGCGACTCGAGCAATTCCTTCATCATTATGCTCCAATTGTCATAGTTATCCTTGTTGAGTTGGGGAACTTGAAAATGAATAATTCCACTTGCCATTTTTCATAAGGATCTTGGGGCTCCAATACCAGTTTGTTGGAGGAAAGAGAGGTTTACTAACTTAGATTG
>NW_019242913.1:87823-90415 GCF_002742605.1 Olea europaea var. sylvestris | reverse complement strand
GCCCCCATCCAATGTCTCCAAGACATGAGACAATCACGTGGGGAGTCCCTAAAGAGCTTCCTATCACACTTCACTGATGAAATGACGTATTGCATGCAAGTCACCGATCGTGAGGCACTATCCGCATTAAGGGGAGGTCTGAACATAGATACCCCATTTTGGAAGGACGTGCAAAATCAAGATCCCACCACCTATGATGCCCTACTCGAGATTATGAGGCGGGAAACCATCAATGAAGAATTGAATGAGTATAGGAACAGGGCAAGTAGAGGCCTCCCACCTTCTCAAAGGCAGTGTGCTAAAGGGCCGACCTCCCACTTGATGGACTACCAAATGAACCAGGCTAGAAATGAGAGTTCTGGCCAAGCACTTGCCACCATCACTTTGAACGCGGTTCCTACCTTGGCATATAAGGATATCAACCCAATTATTGACACCCAGCAGATGGAAACCCCACAAGAGTAGGGGGAGAGGCCGAGGCCAGGGTTCGGGACCTAGAAATAGGTTAAATCAGAACCCACTGAGATACTGTGTACACCATCGATCCTATGGACACAACACAGTGAATTGCCGAGACTATGCGCACCCTCCCGGCTAGAACTCCCTAGGGAGAAAAATGAATTGCCCCAGGCGAACAGGCCCCCATCCAGGCATGACAACCGAGTGGGTGTGAGGAGGCTACTCCTCGTCAAAGGGATGTTTCCCCATGACAAAGGGAGCGTGATACAGAGAGGCCCAGGGAAGGGCACAGGCATTAAAGAAATCGACAAGCCCAGGATGAGGCCCCTATCCATGAGGTCGATACCATATTTGGAGGCCCATATGTTGGCGGTGAGACATGAAACGCCAAAAGGAATTACGCCTGAGAGGCTAAACACCCCCCTTTGGCAAGCTACATTATGGATAGCAGCTCCCGGAGGAACCAAGTTCCACCTATTCTCTTTACCCAGGAGGACGCTGAAGAAGTTCACTACCCCCACTGCGATGTACTTGTTGTGAGAGCCATCATAGCCCGAAATGGGCTCAAGTGAATGTTAGTTGACAAGGATGCTCTGTCAACATTCTATTCGGATCCACCTTTGATAAGATGATATTGGATCATCAATTGACAACCACCACCACTCCTTTGTACGGATTCACCGGAGATAGCATCACTCCAAGGAGAAAGATAACACTTGCAGTGGAGATGGGAGAGTCTCCCCAAACTACGATGAACTTCATGGAGTTCCTCATTGTCGACAGTCGATTGGCTTACCATGGAGTATTAGATAGGCCAGCCCTAAAAGAATTGGGAGCAGTCACCTCCATCCACCACCTATGCGTGAAATTCCCGACGGAAAATGGGGTGGCAATGGTGAGAGGCGAACAAAGAGGATCGAGAGAGTGTTATCTAAACTCCATCATAAAGGTAGAGCCCCAAGACGTCTATGTAATCATAGCTGATATAGTCATGGTTGATGTCCCAGGTGATGCTCCCACTGAACCAGAAGATATCGATATGATTGATGCACTACCCAATCCGGAGGTATTGGTCATTGATGAGATCGATCCCCACATAATTGAACACGAACCTCAAGCATCCCCAGTTGAGGAACTTGAGAGCTTCTCGGTAGACCCCGGAGACCCATCTAAGGTGATGAAAGTAGGCAAGGACTTATCCAACATTTTAAAGGAAAAGATTAAGGATTTCCTAAGTAGGAACCTTGATGTCTTTGCTTGGAGGCATGAGGACATGATGGGCATAGACCCCAAGGTCAGTTGCCACCACCTGAAAGTCGATCCTAAGGTTGCCATGTACAGACAAAAAATGAGAGCCCTCAATCCTGAGAGGTATGAAGCTCTAAAGGAAGAGGTTTAGAAGCTCATCCAAAACGACTTTATCAGGGAGGCTACCTGTCCGAGGTGGGTCTCCAACCCGATTTTAGTGAAGAAACACAACGAGAAGTGGAGGGCGTGTATCGATTTCACCAACCTCAACAGAGCTTGCCCAAAAGACAGCTTTCCACTCCCAATGATTGACCAACTAGTAGACTCCACAGCTGGGCACGAGTTGTTGAGCTTTATGGACGCATACTCTGGCTACAACCAAATACCCATGCACCCAGCCGATGAGGAGCACACCTCTTTCATCACAGACCGAGGCCTTTATTGTTTTAGGATGATGCCCTTCGAGTTGAAAAACGTCTTAGCAACTTACCAAAGGCTTATCAACAAAATGTTTATGGACCTCATCGGTAAGACAATTGAGGTATACATGGATGACATGTTGGTAAAGAGTTTGGAGGCTGAGGACAACATAACGCACCTCAACAGCACCTTCCAAATCTTGAAAAGATATAGGATGAGGCTCAACCCCCTCAAGTGCGCCTTTGGAATGGCCTCCGACAAATTGTTGCATTTCAACACTATTGAAATATGTGTCTTAAGTGTTCTCTGGTGTATTTATGAATATAGTCAGTGGCGGATCTAAGTGGTGGCAAGCTAGAGCCTAGGGAGATTTTTTTTTTTAGGGTTGCTAATAAGAGATAAAAATTTTATATTATATATTTGATAATTCATATTAATAATAAATGTTTCCATTGTTGAATGGGA
>NW_019242913.1:80723-85225 GCF_002742605.1 Olea europaea var. sylvestris | reverse complement strand
GGGTCGACCAAGGTCCAAACCTTGTTCATATATGTCGAGTTCATCTCGAGTTTTATGGCCTCTTACTATCTCTTTTAAGTCAACACTTGGCCTTGTTTGTGAGCAATTAGTAGGGTCATCATCTTGGATCAACAATACTTGATTAGTAATGATGGATTCGCACCTTCTTGAAGGTCGCATGATCCTACTAGATTCACAAAGAGCTGTCATGTCCTCAAGAGTCTTTACTTCCTAAGCAAGAGTATGTCCAACATCGCATATGGAATCAAACTTGGATTCATCTACTTGGTTAACTATATCTGTGGAGTCTTGAACTCTTTCAAGTTTTATTTTGCTCCCACTGTCCTCTTCTAGAGTAAACATTTTCTCTAAGAAGACGATATGTCATGAGACGAAAACTTTCTTCTCAATGTGTTAATAGAATTGATATCTAAATATCTGTTTTGGATATCTCACAAATATGTATTTATCGATTTAGTCTTAAACTAATTCGATTTAATGCGCTTCAAATAAACGTAACAGTCCCAAACTTTCATATAAGATAAATTGGGACCATAGCCTTTCCATAGCTCGTATGGAGTTCTTTTAACCAATTTAGATGTGACATGATTTAGTGTGATGTACACTGCAATCAGTGCATGACCCCAAAATGGCTTTGGGTTGCATGGGTTATTATTAATCGCTCTATATCTAATAGTTCACAATTTATCTTTTCCAAATATACCGCTTTGTTGCAGTGTATATGGAGGAGTCCACTGCAAGAGAATCACATTCTCTCTTAAATAATCTAAAATTTCATCTTTAAGATATTCTTCACTTCGATCAAATCTTAGTGTAAGAGTATCATTTTTTATTTATTTCTCTACTTCTAGCATGAATCCCTCGAACCATTTCAGGAGCTCATGCTCGAATTTCATCAAATATACATAGCCATTTCCAAAATACTCATTAATAAATGTGAAGAAATAAGAGAAACCTTATCCAGCATTAACCGACATGGGTCTACAAACATCACTATGTATTATACCTATAAAACAGATATATCTCTCTTTTAAGTAAAAGGAGATTTGGTCACTGCACCTAATGGGCAAAATTCGCATTTATCAAATGATTCAAAATCAATTGACCCCGCGTATATGTCTCTATGTAATTTTGGAATTGAATTTCATCTATATGACCAAGTCTACAATGCCAGATTTAGGTATTATTTAAATTATCACTTTTATGTCTTTTAACTTCTATACTCATCATAGAATGCTTAGTATTTAGAATATAAATGTTATTTGTAGCTTACCATACCATAAATATCTTAATCGAGATAGGCATGAACAACAATTTTTCTTAACATTAAAATGGTTCATGTCCAAATATGAAATTCATTTGATGTTCCAGTTAAGGTTGGTACAAAGTTACATTTATCTAATTCCAATACTAAGNATTGGACTCTCAGACCCATAGTAACAATAACAATAACGAACTCGCAGACCCATAGTAATAAGAAGAATAACGGGTTCGCAAGTTCAAAACAATTAAAAGCTCACTGTCTCGTAAAACGATAAGAATAAAATTAATCATTTGAACGCATCCATTTGATCGAGTCCATAATCGTCCACTAATAATACATTGATCACATAAATGTATACATATATAATATCTAATATTATATGCAAACACGTTTCAAGTTTCTAGCAATTAAGATCGTCTAAACTCTTTTAAACAAATGAATTGAAACAACTAAATAATTTAGCGGCCATCTTTAATTAAAATCCAATTTTAATTAAATACCGAATTAAAGTCCAACTCTAATTCCACAATTATAGGGTGGGATTATTTAATTAAAATCAAATTTTAATTTAATATCAAATTAGAGTCCAACTCTAGTTTCAAAATTTGAGGCTGTTGAATTTAATTAAAATCAAATTATAATTAACTAACAAAATTAGAGTTCAACTCTAATTCCCATATTCAGGGCGAATTAATTTAATTAAAATCGGATTTTAATTAAATAGCAAATTAGAGTCCAACTCTAATTTCAAGAAAATTTTAGGGTGAGATAATTTAATTAAAATCAAATTTTAATTAAACGTCAAATTAGAATCCAATTCTAATTTCAAGAACATATTAAAGTGAATTATTTAATTAAAATCAAATTTTAGTTAAATACTAAATTAGAGTCCAACTCTAATTTAAAATTAAATTAAATTTTAATTTAGGTTAACACCACAAAAAAATGAAATTCAATTTGGGGTCAAAGTTTTAATATTTAAGTTCAAATCGAATTTTAACGAAATATGAAAAGTCGTCAATTTTAAATAAAACTTTTAATTTGGGTCAAAATTAAAATTATAGGTCAAACCCATTTAAAATATAATTTTAATTCAAATTCAAAACCATTTTGGAAATTGCAGTTTGACCCAGTTAAAAATTATTAACAGGCCCCCAAATTACTCAAATTGCAAGAAGGCCCTTCATTATAAAATTACAAACTTGGCCCTTGAAATCTTTAATTGCGGGCGGCCCTCAAAGTTCCAAAAATTGCAGATCAACCCTTTATTTAAAATTGCACAATCACCCTTATTTTATAATTGCAAGCGAGGGCTTGCAATTACATTAATTGCAATAGAAGCCCCGCCTCCAACCTCTCTCGCCTGAACTAAAGAAAAACTTAAAATTGCACCACCCATTGACAGCACGTCGCCTGGTGACGTACTCCACCTTGTAGGTGGGACGTTGCCTGTGTGACAGCGTCGAAGGCTATAGCTACAACAACGTTGGACGTTGTAGCAAGCTGCAGCATTCAGGTACAATCGGCACTACTATGATGGGCTGCACCTGAAAGCAGCAAAACTGGTTGCTGCATCACATAGCGGTAGGAGCGTCGTTGTGCAGCGTGCTTTAGCACGCTGTAGCCTTGCCGGCGGCCTGCCATGGTCCGATACAATTTATTATTATTATTATTTGTTGTTCAAAATCAAATTTTGAATGAAATAATTTCTTAATTGCTAAAAACATGAAAAACAAAAATAATCAACTTTTTATTATTCTAGGATGCAAAATATTTTCTAACAAACAAAAAGTAAACTCTGATACCACTGTTGAGAATCTACTTGTCATGCACAGTGGAAAATAAAATAATTTTCTATTTTCACAAAGAATCGTCTTTATGTTTAGATAGAAATTGTGATAAAAGTCCTACCTTTTTTGAAATCTGCAAACTCGTTTGCTATTCTTTCGTTCCACCAAATGTTAGAGATTAACCACTGACACTCATATAGTTATCCATGTGAAATCTCTTGACGGGTCTCCAATATTTTGTTCTATAACAAAACATCCACATATTCATTCAAGTGTCACAACATTTTAACTTGTAAGATCAGCTATTTACTTTACAAATAAGAAATGACATACGTGATGATCTATCCATAATAACGATATCAATATCTCGTCATTACTTACGACTACGAATAATTTAAGATTCATTCATATGTAATTTGTATCTCACAATTACAAGTCCTTATAATTAACAAATTACTAAGATTTGAATCTACGGACTCCATTATTTAATTTAATTGAATATTAATTAATTAAATAATACATATATCATAAATCACATCAACTTTATATTAAAAGTATTTATATCCAAAGTCAATTGAACCTAGGGCATAACATTTACAAAAGGTATGTTTTGTTCAAAATGTCGAAATTAGTGTATTTTTTGGCTTCGCTTCTAGTTGAAATTTTAATATTTTCCTTCCAGCTTCCATATGAGTACTTAATTCCTTTACAAGGGACAGTTGGAGTGGTGCAAAAGATAAAGCATCTAGCCTAAAATGTAGTCTGGTTATTTGACTTGTAATTAGCTTCCATCTACATGAAGCAAAAGTTTTCTTAAGACTCTGGAAAATCATCTTTTCCATCAAAACTGAACTCTAGCCACTTTTTATTGGAAATTGATGCTCAAATAGGGATAAAATCCTGGGTTTGGAGCCAAAGGGCAAGGCTCGATGTGAATCATGCAGGCCCCGCGTGATTGAAGATCAAGGGCCACGGACCTCGACCCAAGATTGAAACCCGGGATTTAAACCCAGGTTCTGAATCTCTGCTCCTTTTTATTTATTTGTTTCTAGGGACTGCGGCCAATTATTCCAAAACATACTCATTCAAAATTTGCTGAGCTGCTTGAGAGATGCTGGCTGCGTTGGATCCACATTAGATCTCATCCGAATTGCCCCATCTATCCTCCTGAGGAGAGGTTTCCTCCTTTTGCTCCTGAGCCTACGGGGTATTAGCAGCCGTTTCCAGCTGTTGTTCCCCTCCCTAGCCAAGATTTTGAGTCCAGTGGGGACAGCTATGATCATGGTTGCTGTGGTGCAGAAAGCTTAAGATATTTATTGGACTATATGCAATGTAGATATCGTAACTAAATTGTCAGACTTTTTCGAGATAACAGAGCTTTTGCAACAAATTGCCAAAGAGGTATATTCTAAATGATCATTAATTTT
>NW_019242913.1:64114-79759 GCF_002742605.1 Olea europaea var. sylvestris | reverse complement strand
CTTGATCGTGCTTTCCTTTTCTTCCTGTGCTGCATGTTGACATATTTGCATTTTGGCTGTGCAATGTTTACGCAAAAGGAAAAATGATATAAAAAATGTCTTCCTAGTCGAGAATTTTTTCAAGTTGGTCCTTCAAGTATTTTTCTGACTCTTTTAAAGTTGAAAAATGTAACTCAATTGGTTTTAAACTTTTTTTTTTTTTGTTTTTTGTTTTTAACTCATTCAACCACTAACATTAACTAATGCCATCAGCCGTTCCATTTATGAAAATAATGTCCAATTCGACTTAGGACTTACAAATGTTAGATTAGAAATGAAAAATATGGATTAAGGAAAATTTACAAAATTGTAGTGGACTTTAGTTATTATCTTTCATTGTGATCATTTGTTTAAGGAAAAAGCAACTTCATAATAACATTTTACATGCATTTCTATTTTTAATCCAGTTCAGCAGCCATACATGAACACCTGTTTCTTTCATATAGAGTAAGAGTCTGTTTGATAGTGATTTTAAGAATTGATTTTTTGACCGTTAGGAGAAAAGTGGGGTCCACCTGTGAGAGAGGAAGTCAAATATAACTGTTGAAATAGTGAAATAACGATCAAAAAATCAATTTTTTGGATGAAAAAATGGCTCCCAAACAGGCCCTAAAATTTAGTGATTAAATAAGTCAAAAAAAAAAAAAAAACTTAAGGATTAATGTAAAATTCTGCTCAAACATTGATGACCATATGCGAAATTAGCTCTAAAACCAAATAGTAAAAAGACAATGATACATGTACTTACACATTTTTATCAATATATCCTAGTAAAAAAGAGGACTTAAATTTCATGTCATGCGCAGCTTAAAGAACACTGACGTATGACTCTTCCCATCCATTAGACTCTTAAAAAACCTCGAGGAAATGAAAAGGCCCGATCCCAGCTACCCATTTAGAATCCAAGTTTGAAAATTCCAAAAACGATGAAGGTCAAATTTAAGTACATTGTATTTTAATTTAAAGAAGAGATCATAAAATTGAAATACTAACTCTTTTCCCCTTTTTTTTTTCACGCACGTGTACAAGTATTAAAAAAATAAAAAATGAAGAAATAGAATTTAAAATTGTACCTTCAAGTCTAAATACGATATTAGAATGTTAACATATATACATGTGACGGTGACGGTTCTTATTTCTATTTTGTCTAGTTCAGAAAAGTAATTAGGTAACAGCATTCCGATTCTCTCTTCCAAATTCAATATTATGCTACCTGTTCAAAAACTCGTAGAAATTTCTATATCCGGTGCTCCTCCCCGCCCCCGGTGAAAGTGACAAAAACTCCCACTTAAAACACAATAATCAAATTCAAATCCTGTTAATTCTTTATTTAGAAATGGATTTTTCTTCTTCGTTTAAAAATTCATTGAAATCCCATGGTTCATGTAAGCATACGCGAAGAATTTCTGTAGGTAATGCCAAAGAAGACATGAACGCCGAGCAACAGCCTATTCTTTCCGATCATCGACGGGATTCATCCTCCGCCGCCGCCGTAGACAGCCACCATCTGTCTCGATCGTCTCTCGATTTGGCCGACCGCCGGGAAGTCATAGTGAAAATCGATGGCGGAGATCGAAACGCCAGCGTCACCCCTACCCTCACCCCAAATAGGCGGGAATCAAGCTTGGATTTTTGGAGAGACGAGGGAAACTGCAGCATGCAAAAAGGATCATTCGATTTCCAACGTGGAGATGGAGATGGAAAGGACGTGGTTGAAGATCCGCCCTCGAAATTGATCGGCCAATTCTTGAATAAGCAAAGGGCGGCCGGCGGAGAATTATTGTTGGATATGGAATTGGAAATGGATGAATTACGACATGATCGTCGTAAAACTAGTAGTATTGATAATGTTCCTCGTTTTTCAATGTCCAAGGAGCTGAAGGTTTCATTCCAATCCCCTTCCGTGAATAACAGTACTAGTAGTAATATTGTGATCGATGATAAAAAACATAGTACAGATGAGGATGAATCTTTTTCCGAAGAAGAAGATGACGGACATGATAATCAGAAACTTTATAATCGAAGGCCACTGTCGAACATCAAGATGGAAGGAAGTATTCATAATGGCATTTGTGACGATGGACAGGTTTTGAGGTGCACGCCGATTCAGAGGAGGGCTAGTGTGTTAGGAAGGTTGAAGACTAAGTCGAGGTTGATGGACCCGCCCATGGTGCCAGAGAGAAGGTCAGGGAAGATAAAATCTGATCCACTTCGTTCGGGGTTATTGGGAAGGGTATCGGGAATGATTTCGAAACCAGCAGAGGAAGAAGAGGATGATTCATTATTTGATGAAGATTTTCCTGATGAGTATAAGAGGGCAAAGTGTGATGCACTAACTTTGGCACAATGGATTGGTCTTATTTTGATTGTGACATCTTTATCTTGTACTCTGTCTATTTCTAAGTGGAAAAGTAAACAACTTAGAGGGCTTAGATTGTGGAAATGGGAGGTATTGGTTCTTGTTTTAATTTGTGGGAGATTGGTATCAGGATGGGCTATTAAGATAGTCGTTTTCTTTATCGAGAGGAATTTTTTTATGCGAAAACGGATTTTATATTTCGTTTATGGAATTAGGAAGGCTGTTCAGAATTGTATTTGGCTGGGATTGGTTTTACTTGCTTGGCATTATATGTTTGATAAGAAAGTTGAAGGGAATAATGAGTTCCTTACATATGTTAACAAGTTGATGGTGTGCATGTTGGTGGGAACATTGTTATGGCTAGGGAAAACACTTATGGTTAAAGTTCTAGCATCTTCATTTCATGTCAGCACTTTTTTTGATAGAATTCAGGAATCACTGTTCAATCAATTTGTGATTGAGAAGTTGTCTGGGCCGCCTTTGATTGAAAGACAGAATCAAAAGGAGGAAGAAGAGAGGACTGTGGCCGAGATTTGGCGGCTTCAGAATGCAGGGGCGACTCTACGCCCTGAACTCAGACCACATGCTATTCAGGATGCTAGGAGTGGTAATACAATGGGAGCAGGAGGCGGAGGAGGACTAAGCTTCAAGATATCTGGACCGTTGCCTAAGACTAATCAAGATGATCAGGGCATATCTATTGATCGCTTGCACAAGTTAAATCCTAAGAATGTGTCGGCTTGGAATATGAAAAGGTTGATGAATGTAGCCAAGAATGGGGTTCTTTCTACCTTGGACGAGCAGGTTATTGATAGCTCACAAGGCGAAGAGGCTTCTACCCAGATTGGAAGTGAAAGAGAGGCCAAATGTTCAGCAAGGAAGATATTCAGGAATGTTGCTCAACCTAGGGCCAAGTAAGTCTTTAGATCACCATCTTGGTAAATTCGAGCTCTAATTTTGCCAGAGTTTGTAAAATCTAAAGTAAAATGCTGATTTATTAATTTGAGTTCCTCCGATCCAAATTTTCCATAGTGGTCACTTCTCGTCTCTGCTGCTTGATCCAAAATTAGATGCTCATATAGTTGTCATATCAAGTACAATTGATTGTCCTCTTGGATTTATTGTAATATGATACATGTACATTCGGATAATATTAATATAATTCGTGCCCTATCAGATTCATCTACCTTGAGGACTTAATGCGTTTCTTGCGAGAAGAGGAGGCTTTGAAAACCATGAACCTTGTGGAAGGATCACCTGAAAGTGAAAAAATCAGCAAAGGATGCCTGAAGAACTGGGTGGTATGTTCTAAGTTGTTGGTTCATTATCTCAAAATTTTCATTTGTACATTTTCTTGAAGCATGGCTCTAAAGAGAGTGATGTATCATTGTGTTTATGCCCATTCTTTAGGTTAATGCATTCAGAGAACGAAGAGCTCTTGCCTTGACACTTAATGATACAAAAACAGCTGTCAAAAAACTTCACCAAATGGTGAATGTGATAGTTGGTATCGTCATCTTGATCATTTGTCTAGTAATACTAGAAATTGCAACGAGCAAGTTTCTGCTCTTTTTAAGCTCTCAAATAGTCGTTGTGGCATTTATATTCGGTAATACATGCAAGACAGTATTTGAAGCTATCATATTTGTATTTGTAATGCATCCTTTTGATGTGGGTGATCGATGTGAGGTGGAAGGAGTTCAGGTAGACTCTTAATTATCCTTTTTCTCTATATGTAATATTTGGTTCTTATTTACAATGTTTAGGACATTATCAAATCTATATCCTTAATTTGACAAATTTCAGATGATTGTCGAAGAAATGAACATCTTAACTACCCTTTTTTTGAGATTCGACAATCTGAAGGTATTATATCCAAACAGTACCCTTGCAACCAAACCTATCAGTAACTTCTATCGCAGTCCTGATATGGGTGATTCCATTGATTTCTATGTGCATATTGCTACACCAGCAGAGAAAATTGCTATCATGAAGCAGAGAGTAGTGAAGTAAGTATTAATGAGTGCTAATGCCGCTTTCTGAATGTGTTTGCTTCATTGAACAAAATAACTCAGTGACTCGGTTTATTTTATCATCATTGACTAACCATGTTTGATGGTTGTATCTTGCAGTTATATTGAGAATAAGAAAGATTATTGGTACCCATCACCGTCAGTTGTGTTGATGAATATTGAAGATTTGAACAAATTGAGACTCTGTGTATGGATAAGACACAGAATGAACCACCAAGATATGGGGGAAAAGTGGCAAAGGCGAGCCCTTTTGGTTGACGAAATGGTTAAAATTTTCAAAGAACTAGACATTGAGTATCGTTTGTACCCTCTCGACATCAACATTCGTGCAATGCCTCCTATGAACTCCACCAGACATCCTTCAACACCAGAATCCAAGCAATTGAATTGAAATTGTTGATGAATGCCGCTGTTAAGAGTATGTTTGCCGGGATATAATAAGATTTTAGTTTCGTTTTCTTCTCTTGTGCAATACTGTACAATCCACTCTGTGAACCGAACCATTGAGGTTCTATTTTGCACAATCCCTTCTGCCTTTGAAGGCTGCAGCATATGTGAGAGTTTGTAAATTGACGAAACAAGGGAGATTTTTCCTTTCCTCCTATCTACAAGTTGATGATTTTGCATTGCATTCTCTGTGTGTATATCTCCATGAGTACACTTGTAGGAAGATAAACATAAAGCGTTTTTAAATATTATCGATCAATGATTACATTCATTTTCGTGGGATTTAAGGCAGAAAATGTATTCAAACATTGATCAATAATATTTTCATCTTATTTACTCTATTGTGAGGATTTTACTAAACAAAAAGAGTGATATTGTTCCTTCGTTTATAAAAAATTTCAATTTTGAAGAACTTTTATGATCATCCAATAAGAAATAATAAGATTTTATTGGAAAAGTCCATATTCGGTTCATCTTTCGAAATACTATCACACCTTGAATCTCTCCGTTAAATTTGAATTTCTTGGCTCCAAATTTAACTGTTGGATAGATTTATGTGAAAGAAATGTAATAACCAATGAGCCAAAAAAAATTGAATAAAAACTAATTTTTTATGGTCGGAGATCGAAATGTTATATAAGTGTCAATTGGGTGGGATTGGACAGATGCCAGCCTAGGCCGAGCCATATACAGGCAATCGCCACTTAACCCAATAAAATTTCTCAAGGGGAATTTCCTCCTCCAATTTCATATATGTGATCTACAGGTACACTACAATGTTCATAATGATGTTCATCCTCTTCGCATGGAGGAAGATCCACTTCGAATAAAATATAATTTATTCGAAGTGAGTACACCTCTAACTAAAGAGATGAACATCGTTACGAACATTGCATTATGGATAAATGACATATTCCTAAAGAAATACCCAAGGCATTGACATCAATGGAAGTCCAATAACTAAAAAATTCGTTAAAAACGGTTTATGAGTAGTAGTGGGTTAAAGAACTGGGCCGAGCCTTATAGAATGTAAATGGACCATGATGTCATAACACTACACACGCGGGTCCCAATAGATTTTGCATATAAAAAGTTGATGATTATGTAATAGGACTCATAAATATACATGAAGGTTTCTGGTGAAAGTGGATTTATTAAACCCTAATTGTCTACATTTTTAATTGGCACATTTATGAATATTAAACACCGTTAGTGTTAGTGATAACAGAATTTTTCCATTTATACATATATACAAGTCTGAAATTCTCTATATTTTTTTGGTTTGGGGGATTATGACGAGAAAGAAGGTCGGAACGAGCCTTGACGCGGCAGTCGTTGATGTTTGGAAACGTGAAGTCGGCGCGTTATCCACCCGAAACTTCGCCCGCCGTTTTGCTGCTTCCGTGGTTTTTCCCTATTTACTTATTACTGCATTCTTCTATACGCCATTCTTAATTTGATTTATTTAATTGATAGTTTTTAAGCTTATTTTTGATACTTTGAGGTTGCTTGGGTAGCATTCCATTGGGATCTCAGAATTCGAGTTAGAAATTATCGTATTCAATTTGAACTAATTTACACGAAGTTCCTCTTTTAGTTCCATTTTTAGTGCATTAGTTGGGTCAAGCGTCTAATTGACAGCATGATTTTAGTATTGGAAGTGCGGCAGTGAGAATTGCTATTAACCCGGAATTTTAAAAAGTGAGCACTCTACAAAGTTTACTTTGTTGGGTACTCCTTTGGAAATGACATGATGTATTTTTGAATTATTTGGTGCGAGATTATTACCATATAATCTCTTCATCCCGAATTGATTACCTCTTCTCCTTTTCGGATGAAATGTATCAAAATTAAATAAACTTTTCTTCAAATATCCTTTCTTCCACTTATTTTAATAACAATCCCCTTTTCAGTTTGTACATTTTAAAGTTGAGACTTGGTTCTACATGTTACTTTATGTCACAAATCAAGGTACAAAACCAGAAATTGATTCAACACATTTGATTTTCGGCTCCAACCTAAATGACTATGGCAAGTCATAGCATGGTTCTCAGTTTGGGACACCGGAGTATTTCTCATAGCATCTTCAATTGCGAGCTATAGGGAAATTAGTTCTTTTGCAGATTCGAATTCTTATATACTCACATTTCTCTGCTATATATTTTGACACCAGGATCTTGTGCTTCGTCTTGATATCCTCCTGAAGCTTGAGAAGCACCGAGGCTGCGTGAACACAGTTAGCTTCAATGCTGATGGAGATGTTCTTGTGTCTGGCTCTGACGATAGGAGGATCATGCTCTGGGATTGGGAAATTGGTCGTGTTAATCTCTCTTTTCATTCAGGTCACCATAATAATGTTTTCCAAGCAAAGATCATGCCTTACACTGAGGATCGAAGCATTGTTACCTGTGCTGCTGATGGGCAGGTAATCTGATTGACCTATTTTCTGTCTATGGACAGATGAGGTCAGCCCGGGGAATGTTTACTTCTATCATCAAAGTAGTGGCACTGTGCATCTTAATAACAATTGGAATTGATCTGAAAGTTTTGTAGTTGAATAGGTGATATCAGTCACTAATGGAAAATATTTGAGAAGAGAAGTTGGAGTATTTATACATGTATGTAATTCTGTGCCTTGAACTATGAAGTTTTGAAAGCTTATGTTCTTACGTGGAGAGTTCTTAAATATAGGTAAGGCATGCTCAGATTCTTGAACGAGGAGAAGTGAAGACTAAATTGCTTGGAAGACATCAAGGAGCAGCTCATAAGTTGTCCATTGAGCCTGGAAGCCCTCATCTTTTTTACACCTGTGGTGAAGATGGAATGGTTCAGCATGTAATTTGATTTATTCTTATCTAATTGTCGCTTTTTGTTGTTGCTTCTTTCATTACAAGAATCTTGTTGATCATTGGACTTTTATGCCCTTTTATTTTCTGAAACCCCTGTGAAAATTCGTTTATTGTGAAGTGTTTAGTCTAGGTGTAAAGGTCCACCAGTTAAGCATGCAACGTACAGGCTGCAGAAGTGGGAAGTTCCTCCCACCTTGTTCCTTTTCTTGTTACTTTTTCTTTTTGAAAGGAATAAAGGCTACTGGAAAATTTTCATTACATGATTGTAATACATGACCAGCACGTCACATTTCACATGACAAATGATACTTATATGGATACCTTTTTCATATCTTGCAATTGGCTTTTTGAAGTTTACAAGTCTAATAGTGTGAAACCATTGTAAATTCGACAGGTTGATCTGAGAACTGGAGCTGCTGCTGAACTTTTTACTTGTCAACCTATCGAGAGCCAGAGATTTATGTCCATCATCCATCTAAATGCAATTGCAATAGATCCAAGAAATCCTAATATCTTAACTGTTGGTGGATCAGATCAGTTTGCTCGGTTATTTGACATCCGTAAATGTAAAGTAGAGGGATCAACTGATTTTGGTCAACCTGTTGATTTCTTTAGTCCCCCTCATTTAGTTGATGATGAAGATGTGGGAATAACAGGGGTGGCATTTTCTGAACAGAGTGAGCTTCTTGTGTCTTACAGTGATGAGTTCATCTATCTTTTCTCTAGGGATATGGGACTGGGACCTGATCCACTTTCTACCTCTCAAGTTTTCCATGGCAATGATGCTGGGGATACGAGCCCTGTTAATCATTCAGTTGCATCTTCATCAGACATGGATGCCAATAGAAAAGCATCTTCCAAGGCCTACAAAGGGCATAGAAACTGTGAAACTGTGAAAGGCGTGAGCTTCTTTGGGCCAAACTCCGAGTATGTTGTGAGTGGATCAGATTGTGGTCGAATTTTCATTTGGAAGAAGGGTGGGGAACTCATTCGTGTTATGGAAGCAGATAAACATGTAGTTAATTGCATTGAGTCTCATCCTCATACTATGGTGCTTGCCAGCAGTGGGATAGAGAGTGACATAAAAATATGGATTCCTAAAGCTATTGATAGAGCTACTTTGCCAACAGACATTCAAAAGGTATGTGATGATTTCAAAAGCAAGCCCACCTTTCTCATAATTTTTAGGGGGGTGTATTCAATTGGGATTTTTGAAGGTTTTAATGGACTTTTTCTAAATGACGACTTCTGTAGACTTCATGAATCATTTATAAATTTGTATGAAATTAGTGGAAGTTATTCATAGACTTCTATTGACTTTCATTTTAAATTTTTATAAACTTTTGTAGAATTGAAAAGACTTTTAAAGACTTTCGTTTGAAATAGAATTCACGTGGTTCTAGTGCAATAGTGTGAAATTCTCACATACGAGGTGTTGGTTCCCACAATTCTTTTCCTTCCCCTTCTTCTTCCCATATAATAAAAAAAAATTATAGAAGAATAAAATTTAAGACGTTAATTAAATAAATAATAATCAAAGTTATACATATATATGATAGACAATAAATTTAATATTTGGTATTTTTAATATAATATACTTTTAAAAATAAATAAAAATTAATATATTTAAATTTGATATGAAAAATTTATATTTTAATATAAAATAGATATTTTTCACAAAAAAAAATGAATGAAAAAAGAAAAAAGTTAAAAAAATCCAATTTAATTTTTTTATGGAAAATAGAGATAAACAATAAGAGAGAGAGAGAGAGAGAAATAAATGAAAATAAATATAATCAATAGAAAAAAATAAATTTTTATCATACCTGTTCGTATAAAAAAAAAAAAAAAAAACCTTCTCTCTCAAAATCTTATGATTAATAAGAGACAAATTTTAAGATTTTATATTAGTACTTTATACTTAAAAGTTAGTAATCCAGTGACTTTTATAAAAGTCTATAAAAGTCACTAAAATTTAAATACCCCAAGCTTTGTAGAGATTTCTAAAAAGTTTTAATTGAATGTACCGTAACGTTTAGAGATTTTTTAAAAGTATATAAAAGTCTCAAGTAAATACATCGTGACTTTTAGAGACTTCTTAAAAGTATATAAAAGTCTCAATTGAGTACATCACTACTTCTAGAAAGTCTTAATTAAATACCCCTAAACTTTTTAAATCCCCAAAAAGCTTAAAAGTCTCAATTGAATATACTTCTCTTAATTTAATTTTGTATCAGTATTGGAATCTAATGTAGTGAATGATGAAATTTTGTCATGGTAAAATATAAATTAAGAGAAGTACAAATTAGTTAATTGTCATAGTATAAATTAGTGCAGTATTCAGAAAATGCGTCTCTGCAATCAATTGGAATATACACAGGGTCATATCATTCGGGTTGCCTTCTCAATAAATCTGATACTACAAATTTAGTTTACCTTGAGAAGTTGAGAAATCATTTTCATTAGGGCTGCTCACAGATCAAAATCAACTTTAGCGTTCAAATAGAGCTCTGGGTGCTGCCATCATTTGAAAGATTCACTACATATCTCGACATGAGCCGGGGTCTTATATCTGGTTTTCTTACTATGTAATAGCGTCATTCTCTGTGGAATTACACTATGATCAAAGAATTACAGATTAGTGAAACTTGCTAATAAATTGTTAATTTTAAACTTGCATTTTAAAATGTTGTTTTAGATGACATCTCTGTTTAGAAACTTCATGGCAGAAGAGGAAGTTCTTACGTCTCTGTATTCTTTATAGGATAGAGTCCTGAACTTCACCCCTCGTCTATTTGGTTTCCTTCCTCCCTTCGGTGTCTATGACGACAATGAAAGTGATGATGATGGTGACGATGATGATTATGATACTGATGACGAAGATGAAGATGAAGATGATAATGAGGTTGAGACTGATGAGCAGGAAGAAGAGGAAGATAGGGAAGAAGACGATGGTGAAGATTTTATTTTCCTTCAAGATACTGATGAACATGATAATGAAATTGATGGTTCAGAAGATTTCTACGATGATGAGGAAGAAGATTCTAGTGAAAGTGAGGAGATGGATTATGGTAACGACAGTGCAGATGATTGATGATTATAGTGATTTTGGGGGTGTTGATGGTGACTTAGATGACCGACAATGATGGATTTTATTGATGGTGAAATTGACAACAATGAAGGTGATCTTGTTAATTGTGTTGCCGATAATTTTGCTCTTTCTATTTCCAGCAAAGACCCAAAGCAAAAGCTTGGATGTACCACTCAGTTTCTCCTCGGGACCTGCTGTTGAACTTGTTTTCCCTGCAAATGAGACGGAGGACAAGTGCAGAGGCAATGCGGAGAATTCAGATGTGTGATAGGATCGGCTACAGCTGCTTCTCTCATAATACTAAGTATGATGGTTCGTCAGAAGATGGTGGAGATACCTCCACTAATAGAGACATTTCTATTTGAATGATGCTGGAACAACCATTTAGGTCTCAAACAAGTTCAGAAATCGTATATAGCAGTACATTGATTAGGTTAAACTATAATAGGGTGTGCTTTCTGTTTTTCAATACTTATTTGTTCTCTTTTTGTTAGCATATCTATTGATTTATTTTTCAAATATCTTGCCTTCTTTTTCTTCTATTTATCCTCTTATTTTCGCGTGCTAGTCTCACCTGTATATTTGGGCATGTTGTGGTGTGGCTTTAGATTGCAATACCTAGCTGACTGAATACTGCGATGTCAAATAATGAGATAATCTCTAGTTGTTTCCCATATGGGAAATATTAAATACAGAATAATGATGCGAAAGTTTTACACTCAAATTAACAGTAACAAAAGGATTATTCCTTGTAAAAGTGTTCTTATCATCAATTCTATTGATTCTTTTACAAATCAATTTTAGATAAATTCATATCGCATTTATATACGACAATGTATACATTGAAATCAAACCATTATATACACTTCCAATTTTTTATCCTCACAAATGCACCGCATAAATGAAACTTTATGCCAAAGTAGGGGCAGAGCAAGTATTCCGATTTAGGCCTCTGTTCACTTCTCTGTCTTTTGGCATTAAGGGAATAATCTTTATCACTATACTCAGAATGAATCCTATAAACTGCACATAAAAACAAGTGATTACGTTTGTTCAATAAAAATGTAATAAAAGCTTGAACAGCTGCCAATTAAAAGACTATTAGCCTATAAAGTGAATGTCCTTACCCAAGCAAGTCCAATGCACAAAATACTGAAACCGGGGAAATTGAATGGAGCTCTCTCAGACAAGAACAAAGCTGGAAAAAGGCGCAGTGTTAAGGTGTAAGCCAGCAGTTGAGATTTGAGAGTTTTCAACACCAATCATACGATATGTACGATGATGATTGACAGTGTTTGTCAAACAATCATCATCATATTAATCTATTTCAAAAAATTTAAAGAACGGTATTTTAAATAAATTGTCCATATTTTACCACATCAAACATTGTCAACTATGATCGTACAAGTAGATTAATTATTTCATCACAAACAACGAAAATTTTTAAATCACCTGAAAGAGGGCTATATATTAATGGAGAGATGACATTGGCAAATGATGCTATTCCCAAAAGGCAACCCTGAGCAATCCCCTATTAAATGGAAAAAGTGGATCAGCAGTTTGGAGAAAAACTATGGGTCACTTGTATCCGCGAAAACTTACTTGTTCACAGGGTCCAACTTGTTTTGAAACAATGCATCTTATCTGTAAGTGTAAAATACATTTGTCAGCGAAATAGATGAGTAGAGCATGCTCATATTATAGTGTACGGAACTCACACTTGGGCTTGCAAGGAAAAGGAAAACACTCAACCAAGCAGAAACATAGGGTACCTGCAGATGGGACAAAAACGATGCATTTCAATATTACACGAGTGTCGGTTAACAAAAAGAAACAAATTTGTAGCAAAACTTGCACTATAGCAGAGGAGTTACCCAAGAAGACCATGCTAAGCTGTAAAGTAGCATCTGCAAAAAACCAGACAACAAATGATCAAATCTGTGCCCCAACCCCCCATGTTTGGAGAAAAAGAAAAAAGTGTGTTAAAAAAGATGGAAGTATACATTCAGGAATCCAGCAAAGAGTCCTACAGAAAGCAGTATCTCCTCTCCTATAAGAGGTCCCAATATAGGCATGAAGATCATCTGCACAAATTCTTAAATTTTAGTAGGTCTATATGTGAAGCCACCAAAATAAACGAAAAGAGGAAATAACTTCATATAATAATTAGCAAAAATGACTCATTTGAGAATACATTTGATACGGTCGCTCCAATGTAGGTAATGAGCCATATATCAGCAAATTGGTTTTTTCTGAACTGGAAGCGCGCCTTTAAGTAATACTGCAGGGGAAAAAGTACCAATACTGTGAAAATAATATTTCATTTGTATTGAGAATTATCATATGCTAAGTAATAAAAAGAAGAAGAAAAATATTATATCCACAATGTTGTCACTATATCAACAACAATTACATAACAACACGTACAATCAATATCTGTAATGTTACTATACATGCCCAATGATGCATTTGAACAATAACCACAATAATGAAAGAGAGTACCATTAAGAAGGCTTGAACTCCAGCCTCAGCAAGGCTATTGAAGAAAGCAACAAATGCTGCTACCGAAAACGTAGTGCTGCAGTAAGAGGATTGCAAGATGATTGACTATTCTTTTAGCACATCCAACAAAATAATAAAATTACTCAGAAAAGCTACATTCCAATGAACACAAAAGGATAAAAACAATATTACTACTTCTAGTAGAAAATGAACAGTTGACAGTGGAGATGAATAAAGAGCTCTGTGTCCTTCATAGTCAAGAAAGTGACATGCATAATGGAATTTCTTGAGGTTTTGAAATGTTAATACAAAAGAAAAGTTCGAGGAGATGTTATCCTACCTGCTCTTAAGCAAGTGAATGATATCCTTTGGTGATGGAATTTGCTTAAAGAAATCTATCTCCCTTAATGATTCACAACCAACTTGATCTCTATCAGTTTCTGGCTTCAAGATTGGCTCCTCCAAAACATTAGTCTGGGGAGTGAGATCCTTAAGAAAGATTCTCATGTACACAGCAGCAGCAATGGATACGGCTGCTGCAACCTGAATGAATTGAATTACACGCTTATTAGCATCAAAAACATACTAAGCTCGGGTTTAGAAAAACGCAGTAGTCATTTACAGCCAAGTAAAATGAAGGAAATTTAATTCAAGAAAGACCTGAAATATCTGGGCCGTGGACAGTAAGCGAGCAGCGAAGGTACTACAAAGAGATGCACCCGAAACTACACCTGCCAGGACTCCAAATGCAGAGACACGCTTTCCCTCTGTCACACTGTCTGCCTGGAAACACAAATATTTCCCAGTTATAATTCAATATGAGTTTATTGTTAACATTGCACTCTCAAATAGCAGTCATCTTAGCTCGTATTTAATGATTCTAATTACTAGATTTTTCATATGATATGTAGGAATTCTGTAAGCAAATGGCAGGTAGTGTAATATCATTACCGTATTCTAGATTTTTATAATTTTGATTAATGTAAAATAAGTAGATAAATCAAGAAACATGATGCAAAACTAAAAAACCACATTAATGTAAGAGTAAGGAATTATAGCAAAACGAAAGAATGAAATAAACTGAAGCATCATATTCAAAGGATAACCGAAGACCTACAAAAGGGAAAAAAGAAGCTTGCTTGAGTTTAAGATAATCAGTAGGATCCCAGCCTAGAATTTCGATTCCAAGGCCCCAATTTACCACTACCAAATAGCATGTGACTCCTAAAAGTTTCCTCTTCTCTTAAATTCGTAAATTTTCTTTGGCAGAAGGCAACGCAAGGGTAGCATAGATAAACAGGATAAGGGAAGAAAAGCATGTGGAGAACCATATGCATGAAGAAATAGAGAAAAGTTTAGAATTACCAAATAACCAAGAGAAATGCATAGAACACCGCCTTCGCAAACCATGGCTGTTATAGTCTTCAACACATAATATGCGTAGAAGAAGTTCGTTGTCCTCTCCCATGCCAGTATTGCTGCATATACGTGGACAGTGTGTGTAAAAATATTGATGTAAACCATGAACAAGAAAATATGAATTAGGCTGCTTGGAGTTTCATGTACAAGTTCCAGGCTAGTAACCAAGTAAAGTTTCAGTCATGATTTAAACCACAAGATCAATGTACAAGACACTAATAATACGAAAAAATTGCAAATGAAATTATGAAATTGGTACCTAATGGGATGATGGAGAGAGTCATAGGGATGGTGAGCAAAGCTTTCCGTCCATACGCATCTGACATATTCCCAATCAGTGGCATTATGACCACAGACCCCAATCCTGCAATCTGCATTCAGTACATATAACATTAGAAGTTCGTAAATTGTTCTATCCCAATTTATTTGACCATTACAGCTTCTGTTAGATTTTCAATCGCGTTTATTATGGAACCTCGGAGCACAACAAAAGTAATTGTCACATCCTGCGTCACGAATTTGCCAGAGGATTCACTTATACTCTCTTTTGTTACCCTGTGTTTGCTATTTATTATCCTCACAATTAGAGGGATCATTTCAATATATTTATAAATTGAACAGTAAAGGAATTTGTTAAGAGTGGCACATGGCATTATGAACACCCCTATATATATGTTTATATACCTATAGCACTACTCTTCAAAAAAACGTTCCCCAACATGAGACGTCAAGTGATAAAAGAAATAAAACTACATTTTAGAACTAGTTGTTGCCAGATTTCCAAATATCCGGTCGATATACATATGGTTTAACATGTGATTTCCACCAGACATTAAGGATGAAGGTCTTATTCAGGTAGAGTTTTATGATCATTTTCTATTAACAAGCCATCTTCTTTCCAAACAT